>NC_069502.1:1226382016-1226677016 GCF_027579735.1 Bombina bombina
CCTATCTCACTATGTAATGACACTATCTCTGGTCTCTCACTATGTAATGACACTATCTCTGGTCTCACTATGTAATGACACTATCTCTGGTCTCTCACTATGTAATGACACTATCTCTGGTCTCTCACTATGTAATGACACTATCTCTGGTTCTCACTATGTAATGACACTATCTCTGGTCTCTCACTATGTAATGACACTATCTCTGGTCTCACTATGTAATGACACTATCTCTGGTCTCTCACTATGTAATGACACTATCTCTGGTCTCTCACTATGTAATGACACTATCTCTGGTCTCTCACTATGTAATGACACTATCTCTGGTCTCTCACTATGTAATGACACTATCTCTGGTCTCTCACTATGTAATGACACTATCTCTGGTCTCACTATGTACTGACACTATCTCTGGTCTCTCACTATGTAATGACACTATCTCTGGTCTCTCACTATGTAATGACACTATCTCTGGTCCTCTCACTATTGTAATGACACTATCTCTGGTCTCACTATGTAATGACACTATCTCTGGTCTCACTATGTAATGACACTATCTCTGGTCTCACTATGTAATGACACTATCTCTGGTCTCACTATGTAATGACACTATCTCTGGTCTCTCACTATGTAATGACACTATCTCTGGTCTCACTATGTAATGACACTATCTCTGGTCTCTCACTATGTAATGACACTATCTCTGGTCTCACTATGTAATGACACTATCTCTGGTCTCACTATGTAATGACACTATCTCTGGTCTCACTATGTAATGACACTATCTCTGGCTCTCACTATGTAATGACACTATCTCTGGTCTCTCACTATGTAATGACACTATCTCTGGTCTCTCACTATGTAATGACACTATCTCTGGTCTCTCACTATGTAATGACACTATCTCTGGTCTCACTATGTAATGACACTATCTCTGGTCTCTCACTATGTAATGACACTATCTCTTGTCTCACTATGTAATGACACTATCTCTGGTCTCTCACTATGTAATGACACTATCTCTGGTCTCTCACTATGTAATGACACTATATCTGGTCTCTCACTATGTAATGACACTATCTCTGGTCTCACTATGTAATGACACTATCTCTGGTCTCTCACTATGTAATGACACTATCTTGGTCTCACTATGTAATGACACTATCTCTGGTCTCCACTATGTAATGACACTATCTCTGGTCTCACTATGTAATGACACTATCTCTGGTCTCACTATGTAATGACACTATCTCTGGTCTCACTATGTAATGACACTATCTCTGGTCTCTCACTATGTAATGACACTATCTCTGGTCTCTCACTATGTAATGACACTATCTCTGGTCTCTCACTATGTAATGACACTATCTTGTGTCTCACTATGTAATGACACTATCTCTTGTCTCACTATGTAATGACACTATCTCTGGTCTCACTATGTAATGACACTATCTCTGGTCTCACTATGTAATGACACTATCTCTGGTCTCCACTATGTACATGACACTATCTCTGGTCTCACTATGTAATAGACACTATCTGTGGTCTCTCACTATGTAATGACACTATCTCCTGTCTCAATTTGTTCACTAATGTAATGACACTATCTCTGGTCTCACTATGTACTGACACTATCTCTGGTCTCACTATGTAATGACACTATCTCTGGTCTCACTATGTAATGGACACTATCTCTGGTCTCTACTATGTAATGACACTATCTCTGGTCTCTCACTATGTAATGACACTATCTCTGGTCTCTCACTATGTAATGACACTATCTCTGGTCTCTCACTATGTAATGACCACTATCTCTGGTCTCACTATGTAATGACACTATCTCTGGTCTCACTATGTAATGACACTATCTCTGGTCTCTCACTATGTAATGACACTATCTCTGGTCTCACTATGTAATGACACTATCTCTGGTCTCTCACTATGTAATGACACTATCTATGGTCTCTCACTATGTAATGACACTATCTCTGTCTCTCACTATGTAATGACACTATCTCTGGTCTCACTATGTAATGACACTATCTCTGGTCTCACTATGTTTATAGACTATCTCTGGTCTCTCACTATGTAATGACACTATCTCTGGTCTCTCACTATGTAATGACACTATCTCTGGTCTCACTATGTAATGACACTATCTCTGGTCTCTCACTATGTAATGACACTATCTCAGGTCTCACTATGTAATGACACTATCTCTGGTCTCACTATGTAATGACACTATCTCTGGTCTCACTATGTAATGACACTATCTCTGGTCTCACTATGTAATGACACTATCTCTGGTCTCACTATGTATGACACTATCTCTGGTCTCACTATGTAATGACACTATCTCTGGTCTCTCACTATGTAATGACACTATCTCTGGTCTCTCACTATGTAATGACACTATCTCTGGTCTCACTATGTAATGACACTATCTCTGGTCTCTCACTATGTAATGACCAACTATCTCTGGTCCTCACTATGTAATGACACTATCTCTAGTCTCACTAGTGTAATGACACTATCTCTGGTCCTCACTATGTAATGACTACTACTCTTGGGTCTCTCACTAGGTAATGAACACTATTACTAGGTCTCTCACTATAGTAATGACACTACTCTGTCTCTCACTATGTAATGACACTATCTCTTAGTCTCACATGTAATGACACTATCTCTAGCTCTCACTATTGTATTGACACTATCTCTGGTCCTCACACTATGTGAATGACACGATCTCTGGTCTCTCCACTATGTAATGACACTATCTCTGGTCTCTCACTATGTAATGACACTATCTCTGGTCTCCCCCCCTCATCTATGTAATGACACTATCTCTGGTCTCTCACTATGTAATGACACTATCTCTGGTCTCTCACTATGTAATCTCACTATCTCTGGTCTCACTATGTATTTTGACTCTATCTCTGGTCTCACTATGTAATGACACTATCTCTGGTCTCTCACTATGTAATGACACTATCTCTGGTCTTCACTATTGTAATGCCCACTATCTCTGGTCTCTCACTATGTAATGACACTATCTCAGGTCTCACTATGTAATGACACTATCTCTGGTCTCACTATGTAATGACACTATCTCTGGTCTCACTATGTAATGACACTATCTCTGGTCTCACTATGTAATGACACTATCTCTGGTCTCTCACTATGTAATGACACTATCTCTGGTCTCTCACTATGTAATGACACTATCTCTGGTCTCTCACTATGTAATGACACTATCTCTGGTCTCTCACTATGTAATGACACTATCTCTGGGTCTCTCACTATGTAATGACACTATCTCTGGTCTCACTATGTAATGACACTATCTCTGGTCTCACTATGTAATGACACTATCTCTCGGGTCTCACTATGTAATGACACTATCTCTGGTCTCTCACTATGTAATGACACTATCTCTGGTCTCACTATGTAATGACACTATCTCTGGTCTCTCACTATGTAATGACACTATCTCTGGTCTCACTATGTAATGACACTATCTCTGGTCTCTCACTATGTAATGACACTATCTCTGGTCTCTCACTATGTAATGACACTATCTCTGGTCTCACTATGTAATGACACTATCTCTGGTCTCTCACTATGTAATGACACTATCTCTGGTCTCACTATGTAATGACACTATCTCTGGTCTCTCACTATATAATGACACTATCTCTGGTCTCACTATGTAATGACACTATCTCTGGTCTCTCACTATGTAATGACACTATCTCTGGTCTCACTATGTAATGACACTATCTCTGGTCTCTCACTATGTAATGACACTATCTCTGGTCTCACTATGTAATGACACTATCTCTGGTCTCACTATGTAATGACACTATCTCTGGTCTCTCACTATGTAATGACACTATCTCTGGTCTCACTATGTAATGACACTATCTCTGGTCTCACTATGTAATGACACTATCTCTGGTCCTCACTATGTAATGACACTATCTCTGGTCTCTCACTATGTAATGACACTATCTCTGGTCTCTCACTATGTAATGACACTATCTCTGGTCTCTCACTATGTAATGACACTATCTCTGGTCTCACTATGTAATGACACTATCTCTGGTCTCTCACTATGTAATGACACTATCTCTGGTCTCTCACTATGTAATGACACTATCTCGGTCTCTCACTATGTAATGACACTATCTCTGGTCTCACTAATGTAATGACACTATCTCTGGTCTCACTATGTAATGACACTATCTCTGGTCTCACTATGTAATGACACTATCTCTGGTCTCAACTATGTAAATGACACTATCTCTGGTCTCACTATGTAATGACACTATCTCTAGGTCTCTCACTATGTAATGACACTATCTCTGGTCTCTCACTATGTAATGACACTATCTCTGGTCTCTCACTATGTAATGACACTATCTCTGGTCTCACTATGTAATGACACTATCTCTGGTCTCACTATGTAATGACACTATCTCTGGTCTCACTATGTAATGACACTATCTCTGGTCTCCACTATGTAATGACACTATCTCTGGTCTCACTATGTAATGACACTATCTCTGGTCTCACTATGTAATGACACTATCTCTGGTCTCTCACTATGTAATGACACTATCTCTGGTCTCACTATGTAATGACACTATCTCTGGTCTCACTATGTAATGACACTATCTCTGGTCTCTCACTATGTAATGACACTATCTCTGGTCTCTCACTATGTAATGACACTATCTCTGGTCTCTCACTATGTAATGACACTATCTCTGGTCTCTCACTATGTAATGACACTATCTCTGGTCTCTCACTATGTAATGACACTATCTCTGGTCTCTCACTATGTAATGACACTATCTCTGGTCTCACTATGTAATGACACTATCTCTGGTCTCTCACTATGTAATGACACTATCTCTGGTCTCAACTATGTAATGACACTATCTCTGGTCTCACTATGTAATGACACTATCTCTGGTCTCACTATGTAATGACACTATCTCTGGTCTCTCACTATGTAATGACACTATCTCTGGTCTCTCACTATGTAATGACACTATCTCTGGTCTCACTATGTAATGACACTATCTCTGGTCTCACTATGTAATGACACTAATCTCTGGTCTCTCACTATGTAATGACACTATCTCTGGTCTCTCACTATGTAATGACACTATTCTCTGGTCTCTCACTATGTAATGACACTATCTCTGGTCTTCACTATGTAATGACACTATCTCTGGTCTCTCACTATGTAATGACACTATCTCTGGTCCTCACTATGTAATGACACTATCTCTGGTCTCTCACTATGTAATGACACTATCTCTGGTCTCTCACTAGGTAATGACACTATCTCTGGTCTCTCACTATGTAATGACACTATCTCTGGTCTCTCACTATGTAATGACACTATCTCTGGTCTCTCACTATGTAATGACACTATCTCTGGTCTCTCACTATGAACAGACACTATCTCTGGTCTCTCACTATATAATGACACTCTCTCTGGTCTCTCACTATGTAATGACACCTATCCTCTGGTCTCCCTCACACTATGTAATGACACTATCTCTGGTCTCTCACTATGTAATGACACTATCTCTGGTCTCACTATGTAATGACACTATCTCTGGTCTCTCACTATGTAATGACACTATCTCTGGTCTCACTATGTAATGACACTATCTCTGGTCTCACTATGTAATGACACTATCTCTGGTCTCTCACTATGTAATGACACTATCTCTGGTCTCACTATGTAATGACACTATCTCTGGTCTCACTATGTAATGACACTATCTCTGGTCTCACTATGTAATGACACTATCTCTGGTCTCTCACTATGTAATGACACTATCTCTGGTCTCTCACTATGTAATGACACTATCTCTGGTCTCACTATGTAATGACACTATCTCTGGTCTCACTATGTAATGACACTATCTCTGGTCTCTCACTATGTAATGACACTATCTCTGGTCTCTCACTATGTAATGACACTATCTCTGGTCTCACTATGTAATGACACTATCTCTGGTCTCTCACTATGTAATGACACTATCTCTGGTCTCACTATGTAATGACACTATCTCTGGTCTCACTATGTAATGACACTATCTCTGGTCTGTCACTAAGTAATGACACTATCTCTGGTCTCACTATGTAATGACACTATCTCTGGTCTCTCACTATGTAATGACACTATCTCTGGTCTCTCACTATATAATGACACTATCTCTGGTCTCTCACTATGTAATGACACTATCTCTGGTCTCTCACTATGTAATGACACTATCTCTGGTCTCACTATGTAATGACACTATCTCTGGTCTCTCACTATGTAATGACACTATCTCTGGTCTCACTATGTAATGACACTATCTCTGGTCTCTCACTATGTAATGACACTATCTCTGGTCTCACTATGTAATGACACTATCTCTGGTCTCACTATGTAATGACACTATCTCTGGTCTCACTATGTAATGACACTATCTCTGGTCTCTCACTATGTAATGACACTATCTCTGGTCTCTCACTATGTAATGACACTATCTCTGGTCTCACTATGTAATGACACTATCTCTGGTCTCTCACTATGTAATGACACTATCTCTGGTCTCACTATGTAATGACACTATCTCTGGTCTCTCACTATGTAATGACACTATCTCTGGTCTCTCACTATGTAATGACACTATCTCTGGTCTCACTATGTAATGACACTATCTCTGGTCTCTCACTATGTAATGACACTATCTCTGGTCTCACTATGTAATGACACTATCTCTGGTCTCTCACTATGTAATGACACTATCTCTGGTCTCTCACTATGTAATGACACTATCTCTGGTCTCTCACTATGTAATGACACTATCTCTGGTCTCACTATGTAATGACACTATCTCTGGTCTCTCACTATGTAATGACACTATCTCTGGTCTCTCACTATGTAATGACACTATCTATGGTCTCACTATGTAATGACACTATCTATGGTCTCACTATGTAATGACACTATCTCTGGTCTCTCACTATGTAATGACACTATCTCTGGTCTCTCACTATGTAATGACACTATCTCTGGTCTCTCACTATGTAATGACACTATCTCTGGTCTCTCACTATGTAATGACACTATCTCTGGTCTCTCACTATGTAATGACACTATCTCTGGTCTCTCACTATGTAATGACACTATCTCTGGTCTCTCACTATGTAATGACACTATCTCTGGTCTCTCACTATGTAATGACACTATCTCTGGTCTCTCACTATGTAATGACACTATCTCTGGTCTCTCACTATGTAATGACACTATCTCTGGTCTCTCACTATGTAATGACACTATCTCTGGTCTCACTATGTAATGACACTATCTCTGGTCTCACTATGTAATGACACTATCTCTGGTCTCTCACTATGTAATGACACTATCTCTGGTCTCACTATGTAATGACACTATCTCTGGTCTCACTATGTAATGACACTATCTCTGGTCTCTCACTATGTAATGACACTATCTCTGGTCTCACTATGTAATGACACTATCTCTGGTCTCACTATGTAATGACACTATCTCTGGTCTCTACTATGTAATGACACTATCTCTGGTCTCACTATGTAATGACACTATCTCTGGTCTCACTATGTAATGACACTATCTCTGGTCTCTCACTATGTAATGACACTATCTCTGGTCTCTCACTATGTAATGACACTATCTCTGGTCTCACTATGTAATGACACTATCTCTGGTCCTCACTATGTAATGACACTATCTCTGGTCTCTCACTATGTAATGACACTATCTCTGGTCTCACTATGTAATGACACTATCTCTGGTCTCACTATGTAATGACACTATCTCTGGTCTCTCACTATGTAATGACACTATCTCTGGTCTCTCACTATGTAATGACACTATCTCTGGTCTCACTATGTAATGACACTATCTCTGGTCTCACTATGTAATGACACTATCTCTGGTCTCTCACTATGTAATGACACTATCTCTGGTCTCACTATGTAATGACACTATCTCTGGTCTCTCACTATGTAATGACACTATCTCTGGTCTCTCACTATGTAATGACACTATCTCTGGTCTCTCACTATGTAATGACACTATCTCTGGTCTCACTATGTAATGACACTATCTCTGGTCTCTCACTATGTAATGACACTATCTCTGGTCTCACTATGTAATGACACTATCTCTGGTCTCTCACTATGTAATGACACTATCTCTGGTCTCACTATGTAATGACACTATCTCTGGTCTCACTATATAATGGACACTATCTCTGGTCTCTCACTATGTAATGACACTATCTCTGGTCTCACTATGTAATGACACTATCTCTGGTCTCACTATGTAATGACACTATCTCTGGTCTCTCACTATGTAATGACACTATCTCTGGTCTCTCACTATGTAATGACACTATCTCTGGTCTCACTATGTAATGACACTATCTCTGGTCTCTCACTATGTAATGACACTATCTCTGGTCTCTCACTATGTAATGACACTATCTCTGGTCTCTCACTATGTAATGACACTATCTCTGGTCTCTCACTATGTAATGACACTATCTCTGGTCTCACTATGTAATGACACTATCTCTGGTCTCTCACTATGTAATGACACTATCTCTGGTCTCACTATGTAATGACACTATCTCTGGTCTCACTATGTAATGACACTATCTCTGGTCTCACTATGTAATGACACTATCTCTGGTCTCTCACTATATAATGACACTATCTCTGGTCTCTCACTATGTAATGACACTATCTCTGGTCTCTCACTATGTAATGACACTATCTCTGACACTATCTCTGGTCTCACTATGTAATGACACTATCTCTGGTCTCACTATGTAATGACACTATCTCTGGTCTCTCACTATGTAATGACACTATCTCTGGTCTCACTATGTAATGACACTATCTCTGGTCTCACTATGTAATGACACTATCTCTGGTCTCACTATGTAATGACACTATCTCTGGTCTCACTATGTAATGACACTATCTCTGGTCTCACTATGTAATGACACTATCTCTGGTCTCACTATGTAATGACACTATCTCTGGTCTCACTATGTAATGACACTATCTCTGGTCTCACTATGTAATGACACTATCTCTGGTCTCACTATGTAATGACACTATCTCTGGTCTCTCACTATGTAATGACACTATCTCTGGTCTCTCACTATGTAATGACACTATCTCTGGTCTCTCACTATGTAATGACACTATCTCTGGTCTCTCACTATGTAATGACACTATCTCTGGTCTCACTATGTAATGACACTATCTCTGGTCTCACTATGTAATGACACTATCTCTGGTCTCACTATGTAATGACACTATCTCTGGTCTCTCACTATGTAATGACATTATCTCTGGTCTCACTATGTAATGACACTATCTCTGGTCTCACTATGTAATGACACTATCTCTGGTCTCTCACTATGTAATGACACTATCTCTGGTCTCTCACTATGTAATGACACTATCTCTGGTCTCTCACTATGTAATGACACTATCTCTGGTCTCACTATGTAATGACACTATCTCTGGTCTCTCACTATGTAATGACACTATCTCTGGTCTCTCACTATGTAATGACACTATCTCTGGTCTCTCACTATGTAATGACACTATCTCTGGTCTCACTATGTAATGACACTATCTCTGGTCTCACTATGTAATGACACTATCTCTGGTCTCACTATGTAATGACACTATCTCTGGTCTCTCACTATGTAATGACACTATCTCTGGTCTCTCACTATGTAATGGCACTATCTCTGGTCTCACTATGTAATGACACTATCTCTGGTCTCTCACTATGTAATGACACTATCTCTGGTCTCACTATATAATGACACTATCTCTGGTCTCACTATGTAATGACACTATCTCTGGTCTCTCACTATGTAATGACACTATCTCTGGTCTCTCACTATGTAATGACACTATCTCTGGTCTCACTATGTAATGACACTATCTCTGGTCTCACTATGTAATGACACTATCTCTGGTCTCTCACTATGTAATGACACTATCTCTGGTCTCACTATGTAATGACACTATCTCTGGTCTCACTATGTAATGACACTATCTCTGGTCTCACTATGTAATGACACTATCTCTGGTCTCACTATGTAATGACACTATCTCTGGTCTCACTATGTAATGACACTATCTCTGGTCTCACTATGTAATGACACTATCTCTGGTCTCTCACTATGTAATGACACTATCTCTGGTCTCTCACTATGTAATGACACTATCTCTGGTCTCACTATGTAATGACACTATCTCTGGTCTCACTATGTAATGACACTATCTCTGGTCTCTCACTATGTAATGACACTATCTCTGGTCTCACTATGTAATGACACTATCTCTGGTCTCACTATGTAATGACACTATCTCTGGTCTCACTATGTAATGACACTATCTCTGGTCTCACTATGTAATGACACTATCTCTGGTCTCACTATGTAATGACACTATCTCTGGTCTCTCACTATGTAATGACACTATCTCTGGTCTCTCACTATGTAATGACACTATCTCTAGTCTCACTATGTAATGACACTATCTCTGGTCTCTCACTATGTAATGACACTATCTCTAGTCTCACTATGTAATGACACTATCTCTGGTCTCTCACTATGTAATGACACTATCTCTAGTCTCACTATGTAATGACACTATCTCTGGTCTCACTATGTAATGACACTATCTCTGGTCTCTCACTATGTAATGACACTATCTCTGGTCTCACTATATAATGACACTATCTCTGGTCTCACTATATAATGACACTATCTCTGGTCTCACTATGTAATGACACTATCTCTGGTCTCTCACTATGTAATGACACTATCTCTGGTCTCTCACTATGTAATGACACTATCTCTGGTCTCTCACTATGTAATGACACTATCTCTGGTCTCTCACTATGTAATGACACTATCTCTGGTCTCTCACTATGTAATGACACTATCTCTGGTCTCTCACTATGTAATGACACTATCTCAGGTCTCACTATGTAATGACACTATCTCTGGTCTCACTATGTAATGACACTATCTCTGGTCTCTCACTATGTAATGACACTATCTCTGGTCTCTCACTGTGTAATGACACTATCTCTGGTCTCACTATATAATGACACTATCTCTGGTCTCTCACTATGTAATGACACTATCTCTGGTCTCACTATGTAATGACATTATCTCTGGTCTCTCACTATGTAATGACACTATCTCTGGTCTCACTATGTAATGACACTATCTCTGGTCTCTCACTATGTAATGACACTATCTCTGGTCTCACTATGTAATGACACTATCTCTGGTCTCTCACTATGTAATGACACTATCTCTGGTCTCTCACTATGTAATGACACTATCTCTGGTCTCTCACTATGTAATGACACTATCTCTGGTCTCTCACTATGTAATGACACTATCTCTGGTCTCACTATGTAATGACACTATCTCTGGTCTCACTATGTAATGACACTATCTCTGGTCTCACTATGTAATGACACTATCTCTGGTCTCTCACTATGTAATGACACTATCTCTGGTCTCACTATGTAATGACACTATCTCTGGTCTCACTATGTAATGACACTATCTCTGGTCTCACTATGTAATGACACTATCTCTGGTCTCACTATGTAATGACACTATCTCTGGTCTCACTATGTAATGACACTATCTCTGGTCTCACTATGTAATGACACTATCTCTGGTCTCACTATGTAATGACACTATCTCTGGTCTCTCACTATGTAATGACACTATCTCTGGTCTCTCACTATATAATGACACTATCTCTGGTCTCACTATGTAATGACACTATCTCAGGTCTCACTATGTAATGACACTATCTCTGGTCTCACTATGTAATGACACTATCTCTGGTCTCTCACTATGTAATGACACTATCTCTGGTCTCACTATGTAATGACACTATCTCTGGTCTCACTATGTAATGACACTATCTCTGGTCTCTCACTATGTAATGACACTATCTCTGGTCTCACTATGTAATGACACTATCTCTGGTCTCACTATGTAATGACACTATCTCTGGTCTCTCACTATGTAATGACACTATCTCTGGTCTCTCACTATATAATGACACTATCTCTGGTCTCACTATGTAATGACACTATCTCAGGTCTCACTATGTAATGACACTATCTCTGGTCCCTCTCACAATGTAATGACACTATCTCTGGTCTTCACTATGTAATGACACCTATCTCTGGTCCTCCCTATGTAAATGACACTATCTCTGGTCCTCACTATGTAATGACACTATCTCTGGTCTCTCACTATGTAATGACACTATCTCTGGTCTCACTATGTAATGACACTATCTCTGGTCTCACTATGTAATGACACTATCTCTGGTCTCTCTCACTAGTGTAATGACACTATCTCTGGTCTCTCACTATGTAATGACACATTATCTCTGGTCTCACTATGTAATGACACTATCTCTGGTCCTCACTATGTAATGACCACTATCTCTGGTCTCACCACTATGTAATGACCACTATCTCTGGTCTCTCTACTATGTAATGACACTATCTCTGGTCTCTCACTATGTAATGACCACCTATCTCTGGTCTCACTATGTAATGACACTATCTCTGGTCTCTCACTATGTAATGACACTATCTCTGGTCTCACTATGTAATGACACTATCTCTGGTCTCACTATGTAATGACACTATCTCTGGTCTCACTATGTAATGACACTATCTCTGGTCTCACTATGTAATGACACTATCTCTGGTCTCTCACTATGTAATTACACTATCTCTGGTCTCACTATGTAATGACACTATCTCTGGTCTCACTATGTAATGACACTATCTCTGGTCTCTCACTATGTAATGACACTATCTCTGGTCTCTCACTATGTAATGACACTATCTCTGGTCTCTCACTATGTAATGACACTATCTCTGGTCTCTCACTATGTAATGACACTATCTCTGGTCTCTCACTATGTAATGACACTATCTCTGGTCTCTCACTATGTAATGACACTATCTCTGGTCTCTCACTATGTAATGACACTATCTCTGGTCTCTCACTATGTAATGACACTATCTCTGGTCTCACTATGTAATGACACTATCTCTGGTCTCACTATGTAATGACACTATCTCTGGTCTCTCACTATGTAATGACACTATCTCTGGTCTCTCACTATGTAATGACACTATCTCTGGTCTCTCACTATGTAATGACACTATCTCTGGTCTCTCACTATGTAATGACACTATCTCTGGTCTCACTATGTAATGACACTATCTCTGGTCTCTCACTATGTAATGACACTATCTCTGGTCTCTCACTATGTAATGACACTATCTCTGGTCTCACTATGTAATGACACTATCTCTGGTCTCACTATGTAATGACACTATCTCTGGTCTCACTATGTAATGACACTATCTCTGGTCTCACTATGTAATGACACTATCTCTGGTCTCACTATATAATGACACTATCTCTGGTCTCACTATGTAATGACACTATCTCTGGTCTCACTATGTAATGACACTATCTCTGGTCTCTCACTATGTAATGACACTATCTCTGGTCTCTCACTATGTAATGACACTATCTCTGGTCTCTCACTATGTAATGACACTATCTCTGGTCTCACTATGTAATGACACTATCTCTGGTCTCTCACTATATAATGACCACTATCTCATGGTCTCTCACTATGTAATGACACTCTATCTCTGGTCTCCCTATGTAATGACACTATCTTGGTCTCAATAACCCCTGGTCTCTCACTATGTAATGACACTCTCTGGGTCTCCTCACTATGTAATGCCACTAATCTCTGGTCTCACTATTTATGACACTATCTCTGGTCTCTCACTATGTAATGACACTATCTTGGTCTCACTATGTAATGACACTATCTCTGGTCTCACTATGTAATGACACTATCTCTGGTCTCACTATGTAATGACACTATCTCTGGTCTCTCACTATGTAATGGACACTATCTCTGGTCTCACTATGTAATGACACTATCTCTGGTCTCACTATGTAATGACACTATCTCTGGTCTCTCACTATGTAATGACACTATCTCTGGTCCTCACTATGTAATGACACTATCTCTGGTCCTCACTATGTAATGACACTATCTCTGGTCTCTCACTATGTAATGACACTATCTCTGGTCTCACTATGTAATGACACTATCTCTATGTCTCTCACTATGTAATGACACTATCTCTGGTCATCACTATGTAATGACACTAATCTCTGTCTCACTATGTAATGACACTATCTCTGGTCTATCACCTATGTAATGACACTATCACTCTGTGTCTTTCACTATGTAATGACACTATCTCTGGTCTCACTATGTAATGACACTATCTCTGGTCTCTCACTATTAAATGACACTATCTCTGGTCTCTCACTATGTAATGACACTATCTCTGGTCTCTCACTATGTAATGACACTATCTCTGGTCTCACTATGTAATGACACTATCTCTGGTCTCTCACTATGTAATGACACTATCTCTGGTCTCTCTCTATGTAATTGACACTATCTCTGGTCTCTCTCACTATGTAATGACACTATTCTCTGGTCTCTCACTATGTAATGACACCTATCCTCTGGTCTCTCACTATGTAATGACACTATCTCTGGTCTCTCACTATGTAATGACACTATCTGCTGGTCCTCACTATGTAATGACACTATCTCTGGTCTCACTATGTAATGACACTATCTCTGGTCTCACTATGTAATGACACTATCTCTGGTCTCTCACTATGTAATGACACTATCTCTGGTCTCACTATGTAATGACACCTATCTCTGGTCTCACTATGTAATGACACTATCTCTGGTCTCTCACTATGTAATGACACTATCTCTGGTCTCTCACTATGTAATGACACTCTCTCTGGTTCTCACTATGTAATGACACTATCTCTGGTCTCACTATGTAATGACACTATCTCTGGTCTCTCACTATGTAATGACACTATCTCTGGTCTCACTATGTAATGACACTATCTCTGGTCTCACTATGTAATGACACTATCTCTGGTCTCTCACTATGTACATGACACTATCTCTGGTCTCACTATGTAATGACACTATCTCTAGGTCCTCACTATGTAATGACACTATCTCTGGTCTCTCACTATGTAATGACACTATCTCTGGTCTCTCCACTATGTAAATGACACTATCTCTGGTCTCACTATGTAATGACACTATCTCTGGTCTCACTATGTAATGACACTATCTCTGGTCTCACTATGTAATGACACTATCTCTGGTCTCTCACTATGTAATGACACTATCTCTGGTCTCTCACTATGTAATGACACTATCTCTGGTCTCTCACTATGTAATGACACTATCTCTGGTCTCACTATGTAATGACACTATCTCTGGTCTCTCACTATGTAATGACACTATCTCTGGTCTCACTATGTAATGACACTATCTCTGGTCTCTCACTATGTAATGACACTATCTCTGGTCTCTCACTATGTAATGACACTATCTCTGGTCTCTCACTATGTAATGACACTATCTCTGGTCTCTCACTATGTAATGACACTATCTCTGGTCTCTCACTATGTAATGACACTATCTCTGGTCTCTCACTATGTAATGACACTATCTCTGGTCTCTCACTATGTAATGACACTATCTCTGGTCTCTCACTATGTAATGACACTATCTCTGGTCTCTCACTATGTAATGACACTATCTCTGGTCTCACTATGTAATGACACTATCTCTGGTCTCACTATGTAATGACACTATCTCTGGTCTCTCACTATGTAATGACACTATCTCAGGTCTCACTATGTAATGACACTATCTCTGGTCTCTCACTATGTAATGACACTATCTCTGGTCTCTCACTATGTAATGACACTATCTCTGGTCTCACTATGTAATGACACTATCTCTGGTCTCACTATGTAATGACACTATCTCTGGTCTCTCACTATGTAATGACACTATCTCTGGTCTCACTATGTAATGACACTATCTCTGGTCTCACTATGTAATGACACTATCTCTGGTCTCACTATGTAATGACACTATCTCTGGTCTCTCACTATGTAATGACACTATCTCTGGTCTCACTATGTAATGACACTATCTCTGGTCTCACTATGTAATGACACTATCTCTGGTCTCTCACTATGTAATGACACTATCTCTGGTCTCACTATGTAATGACACTATCTCTGGTCTCACTATGTAATGACACTATCTCTGGTCTCTCACTATGTAATGACACTATCTCTGGTCTCTCACTATGTAATGACACTATCTCTGGTATCTCACTATGTAATGACACTATCTCTGGTATCTCACTATGTAATGACACTATCTCTGGTCTCACTATGTAATGACACTATCTCTGGTATCTCACTATGTAATGACACTATCTCTGGTCTCACTATGTAATGACACTATCTCTGGTCTCTCACTATGTAATGACACTATCTCTGGTCTCTCACTATATAATGACACTATCTCTGGTCTCACTATGTAATGACACTATCTCTGGTCTCTCACTATGTAATGACACTATCTCTGGTCTCTCACTATGTAATGACACTATCTCTGGTCTCACTATGTAATGACACTATCTCTGGTCTCTCACTATGTAATGACACTATCTCTGGTCTCTCACTATGTAATGACACTATCTCTGGTCTCTCACTATGTAATGACACTATCTCTGGTCTCTCACTATGTAATGACACTATCTCTGGTCTCTCACTATGTAATGACACTATCTCTGGTCTCTCACTATATAATGACACTATCTCTGGTCTCACTATGTAATGACACTATCTCTGGTCTCTCACTATGTAATGACACTATCTCTGGTCTCTCACTATGTAATGACACTATCTCTGGTCTCACTATGTAATGACACTATCTCTGGTCTCTCACTATGTAATGACACTATCTCTGGTCTCACTATGTAATGACACTATCTCTGGTCTCTCACTATGTAATGACACTATCTCTGGTCTCACTATATAATGACACTATCTCTGGTCTCTCACTATGTAATGACACTATCTCTGGTCTCACTATGTAATGACACTATCTCTGGTCTCTCACTATGTAATGACACTATCTCTGGTCTCTCACTATGTAATGACACTATCTCTGGTCTCACTATGTAATGACACTATCTCTGGTCTCACTATGTAATGACACTATCTCTGGTCTCTCACTATGTAATGACACTATCTCTGGTCTCTCACTATGTAATGACACTATCTCTGGTCTCTCACTATGTAATGACACTATCTCTGGTCTCACTATGTAATGACACTATCTCTGGTCTCTCACTATGTAATGACACTATCTCTGGTCTCACTATGTAATGACACTATCTCTGGTCTCACTATGTAATGACACTATCTCTGGTCTCTCTATGTAATGACACTATCTCTGGTCTCACTATGTAATGACACTATCTCTGGTCTCTCACTATGTAATGACACTATCTCTGGTCTCTCACTATGTAATGACACTATCTCTGGTCTCTCACTATATAATGACACTATCTCTGGTCTCTCACTATGTAATGACACTATCTCTGGTCTCTCACTATGTAATGACACTATCTCTGGTCTCACTATGTAATGACACTATCTCTGGTCTCTCACTATGTAATGACACTATCTCTGGTCTCACTATGTAATGACACCTATCTCTGGTCTCACTATGTAATGACACTATCTCTGGTCTTCTCACTATGTTATGACACTATCCTCTGGTCTCACTATGTAATGACACTATCTCTGGTCTCACCTATGTAATGACACTATCTATGGTCTCCCTCACTATGTAATGACACTATCTCTGGTCTCTCACTATGTAATGACACTATCCTCTGGTATCTCACTATGTCAATGACACTATTCTCTGGTCTCTCACTATGTATTGACACTATCTCTGGTCTCTCACTATGTAATGACACTATCTCTGGTATCTCACTATGTAATGACACTATCTCTGGTCTCTCACTATGTAATGACACTATCTCTTGTCTCACTATGTAATGACACTATCTCTGGTCTCTCACTATGTAATGACACTATCTCTGGTCTCACTATGTAATGAAAAGATCTCTGGTCTCTCACTCTGTAATGACACTATCCTCTTAGGTCTCTCACTATATAATGACACTATCTCTGGTCTCACTATGTAATGGACACTACTCTCTGGTCTCTCACTATGTTAATGACACTATCTCTGGTCTCCTCACTATGTAATGACACTATCTCTGGTCTCTCACTTTGTAATGACACTATCTCTGGTCTCTCACTATGTAATGACACTATCTCTGGTCTCTCACTATGTAATGACACTATCTCTGGTCTCTCACTATGTAATGACACTATCTCTGGTCTCACTATGTAATGACACTATCTCTGGTCTCTCACTATGTAATGACACTATCTCTGGTCTCTCACTATGTAATGACACTATCTCTGGTCTCTCACTATGTAATGACACTATCTCTGGTCTCTCACTATGTAATGACACTATCTCTGGTCTCTCACTATGTAATGACACTATCTCTGGTCTCTCACTATGTAATGACACTATCTCTGGTCTCACTATGTAATGACACTATCTCTGGTCTCTCACTATGTAATGACACTATCTCTGGTCTCTCACTATGTAATGACCACTATCTCTGGTCTCTCACTATGTAATGACACTATCTCTGGTCTCTCACTATGTAATGACACTATCTCTGGTCTCACTATGTAATGACACTATCTCTGGTCTCACTATGTAATGACACTATCTCTGGTCTCTCACTATGTAATGACACTATCTCTGGTCTCTCACTATGTAATGACACTATCTCTGGTCTCACTATGTAATGACACTATCTCTGGTCTCTCACTATATAATGACACTATCTCTGGTCTCACTATGTAATGACACTATCTCTGGTCTCACTATGTAATGACACTATCTCTGGTCTCACTATATAATGACACTATCTCTGGTCTCTCACTATGTAATGACACTATCTCTGGTCTCACTATGTAATGACACTATCTCTGGTCTCACTATGTAATGACACTATCTCTGGTCTCACTATGTAATGACACTATCTCTGGTCTCTCACTATGTAATGACACTATCTCTGGTCTCACTATGTAATGACACTATCTCTGGTCTCTCACTATGTAATGACACTATCTCTGGTCTCTCACTATGTAATGACACTATCTCTGGTCTCTCACTATGTAATGACACTATCTCTGGTCTCACTATGTAATGACACTATCTCTGGTCTCTCACTATGTAATGACACTATCTCTGGTCTCACTATGTAATGACACTATCCTCTGGTCCTCACTATGTGAACTGACACTATCTCTGGTCCTCACTATGTAATGACACTCTCTCCTGGTCTCACTATGTAATGACACCTATCTCTGTCGGTCTCCATATGTAATGACACTATCTCTGGTCTCACTATGTATGACACTAATCTCTGTTCTCTCACTATGTAATGAACTATCTATGGTCTCTCACTTTGTTAATGCTCTATCTATGGTATATGTAATGATACTATCTTCTGGTCTCTCACTATAGTAATGGGCACTATCTCTCTGGTCTCACTATGTAATGACACTATCCTCTGGTCTTCACTATGTAATGACACTATCTCTGGTCTCTCCTATGTAATGACACTATCTCTGTGTCTCACTATGTAATAGACACTATCTCTGGTCTCACTATGTAATGACACTATCTCTGGTTCTCACTATGTCATGACACTATCTCTGGTCCTCTCACTATGTAATGACACTATCTCTGGTCTCTCACTATGTAACGACACTATCTCTGGTCTCACTATGTAATGACACTATCTCTGGTCTCTCACTATGTAATGACACTATCTCTGGTCTCACTATGTAATGACACTATCTCTGGTCTCACTATGTAATGACACTATCTCTGGTCTCACTATGTAATGACACTATCTCTGGTCTCACTATGTAATGACACTATCCTTGGCTCTCTCACTATGTAATGGACACTATCTCTGGTCTCTCATATGTATTGACACTATCTCTGGTCTCACTATGTAATGACCATATCTCTGGTCTCACTATGTAATGACACCTATCTCTGGTCTCTCACTATGTATGACACTATCTCTGGTCTCTCACTATGTAATGACACTATCTCTGGTCTCACTATGTAATGAACACTATCTCTGGTCTCAACTATGTAATGACACTATCTCTGGTCTCACTATGTAATGACACTATCTCTGGTCTCACTATGTAATGACACTATTCTCTGGTCTCTACCAACTATGTAATGACACTATCTCTGGTCTCTCACTATGTAATGACCACTATTCTGGTCTCACCTATGTAATAATGACTACCTATCTCTGGTCTCTCACTATGTAATGACACTATCTCTGGTCTCACTATGTAATGACACTATCCTCTGGTCTCTCACTATGTAATGACACTATCTCTGGTCCTCTCACTATGTAATGACAACTATCTCTGGTCTCACTATGTAATGACACTATCTCTGGTCTCACTATGTAATGACACTATCTCTGGTCTCTCACTATGTAATGACACTATCTCTGGTCTCACTATGTAATGACACTATCTCTGGTCTCTCACTATGTAATGACACTATCTCTGGTCTCACTATGTAATGACACTATCTCTGGTCTCTCACTATGTAATGACACTATCTCTGGTCTCTCACTATGTAATGACACTATCTCTGGTCTCTCACTATGTAATGACACTATCTCTGGTCTCTCACTATGTAATGACACTATCTCTGGTCTCTCACTATGTAATGACACTATCTCTGGTCTCTCACTATGTAATGACACTATCTCTGGTCTCTCACTATGTAATGACACTATCTCTGGTCTCACTATGTAATGACACTATCTCTGGTCTCTCACTATGTAATGACACTATCTCTGGTCTCTCACTATGTAATGACACTATCTCTGGTCTCTCACTATGTAATGACACTATCTCTGGTCTCACTATATAATGACACTATCTCTGGTCTCTCACTATGTAATGACACTATCTCTGGTCTCTCACTATATAATGACACTATCTCTGGTCTCACTATATAATGACACTATCTCTGGTCTCTCACTATATAATGACACTATCTCTGGTCTCACTATGTAATGACACTATCTCTGGTCTCACTATGTAATGACACTATCTCAGGTCTCACTATATAATGACACTATCTCTGGTCTCTCACTATATAATGACACTATCTCTGGTCTCACTATGTAATGACACTATCTCTGGTCTCACTATGTAATGGCACTATCTCTGGTCTCACTATATAATGACACTATCTCTGGTCTCTCACTATGTAATGACACTATCTCTGGTCTCACTATGTAATGACACTATCTCTGGTCTCTCACTATGTAATGACACTATCTCTGGTCTCACTATGTAATGACACTATCTCTGGTCTCTCACTATGTAATGACACTATCTCTGGTCTCTCACTATGTAATGACACTATCTCTGGTCTCACTATGTAATGACACTATCTCTGGTCTCTCACTATGTAATGACACTATCTCTGGTCTCACTATGTAATGACACTATCTCTGGTCTCTCACTATGTAATGACACTATCTCTGGTCTCACTATGTAATGACACTATCTCTGGTCTCTCACTATGTAATGACACTATCTCTGGTCTCTCACTATGTAATGACACTATCTCTGGTCTCACTATGTAATGACACTATCTCTGGTCTCACTATGTAATGACACTATCTCTGGTCTCTCACTATGTAATGACACTATCTCTGGTCTCTCACTATGTAATGACACTATCTCTGGTCTCTCACTATGTAATGACACTATCTCTGGTCTTGCTATGTAATGACACTATCTCTGGTCTCTCACTATGTAATGACACTATCTCTGGTCTCACTATGTAATGACACTATCTCTGGTCTCTCACTATGTAATGACACTATCTCTGGTCTCACTATGTAATGACACTATCTCTGGTCTTGCTATGTAATGGCACTATCTCTGGTCTCTCTGTGTCAGCACTCTGTTTGTGTAATAGCACTCTCAATACAAGGATCTCATATGCCCACCCCTGCCCCTGATACTTTACATTCAGTTCCTCTAGCTTGTTGATGGTGGTCTTTGCATCCAGCAGCTTGTTGGTCAGCTCCACAATCTCCCAGTCCAGAGTTTTCCGATCCATCTCAGCTTTCTTAATCTGGGGGGAACAATGAGAGGGTGGTGAGTGAAGGCCTTAAATTGCACAGATGAAGGGTACAAGGAGTGCAGACAGGAGAGGGCAGCTAACTGGGTCAGGTGTGCAAAACATCAGACAAAGGGATAGTGCCAACCACAATGGGAAGCCGTAAGCCCAGCAGTGAGGATAAAGGGGACAAAAAAGGTAGCTGAGAGGGCCTGTGACATGGGAGGTGTGTACAATAGGCCCACAGAGGGTGCAGGTTGGAGTCCAGGTAGGACAAGGTAAGGATCTAAGTAACATGGCAATCAAACCCTCTCCTCATCTACCAAACGCAACTGAATAGATCCAGCTTTGGCTGAGCGATGCCTGAAAGCAGGAGGTGGTGAGAGAAAGAGAGAAACAGATAACAGGATCAGTAGGATAGAAAAGAAGTGAAAACACAATTTATGCTTACCCGATAAATTCATTTCTTTCATGGTGGTGAAAGTCCATCATCCATTACTCCTGGTAATTACTCTTCTCTACCATTAGGAGGCGTCAAGAGCTCTATATAACCCCTCCCAACTCACACATACCTTAGTCTAATGTATAGCTAAGCAAAGTTAGGTAATAAAAAGAAATAAAAACCATAAAAGGAGCAGGGGGAAAATATGTGTTGAAGAAAAAACTAACCCCCAAAAAAACATAAGGGTGGGGTCTCTTGGTTACCACCATGAAATAAATTAATTTATCATCAGGAAAGCATAAATTGTTTGCTTTCATACAAGTGGTGAGAGTCCACAATCCATTTCTCTTTTGAACTAATACCCAAGCTGTGGAGTCCACGAGTAATTACAAAGGCAGGGATTTAAAAAACATGATTTATGTAAGAACTTACCTGATAAATTATTTTCTTTCATATTGGCAAGAGTCCATGAGCTAGTGACGTATGGGTATACAATCCTACCAGGAGGGGCAAAGTTTCCCAAATTTATACAAAATCATAACCACCACAAAAAGGGTGGGCCTCGTGGACTCTTGCCAATATGAAAGAAATTAATTTATCAGGTATGTTCTTACATAAATTATGTTTTCTTTCATGTAATTGGCAAGAGTCTATGAGCTAGTGACGTATGGGATAGAAAATACCCAAGATGTGGAAGTCCACAGAAGAGTCACTAGAGAGGGAGGGATAAAATAACAGCTATTTCCACTGAGAAAATAAATCCACACAATAATTAAGTTTTTCTTAAAAAAACTTAAATCAAAAGCAGTAGAACCAAACTGAGACAGCTGCCTGAAGAACTTTTCTACAAAAGACTGCTTCAGAAGAAGCAAAATACATCAAAATGGTAAAAACAATACAAATATGCAAAGACCAAAACGACATCAACGAAGCTTCATTCTGAAAAAGAACAAGAAATGGCGACTGAACTTAGTAGAATGAGCTGTAAATCTCTGAGGCGGAGCCTGCCCTGCCTCCAAATAAGCCTTGAGAAACAAAAGCTTTAACGAGGATGACAAAGAAATGGCAGAGGCTTCCTAACCTTCTCTGGAACCAGAAAAAACAACAAAACATAAATTATGCTTACCTGATAATTTCATTTTCTTCTGATGGAAAGAGTCCACAGCTGCATTCATTACTTTTGGGAAATAAGAACCTGGCCACCAGGAGGAGGCAAAGACACCCCAGCCAAGGCTTAAATAATCCTCCCACTCCCCTCATTCCCCAGTCATTCTGCAGAGGAACAAGGAACAGTAGAAGAAATATCGGGATGAAAGGTGCCAGAAGAGTATAAGGACGCCCCACATAAAATTACGGGCGGGGAGCTGTGGACTCTTTCCATCAGAAGAAAACATAATTTATACTTACCTGATAAATTTATTTCTCTTGTAGTGTATCCAGTCCACGGATCATCCATTACTTATGGGATATTCTCCTTCCCAACAGGAAGTTGCAAGAGATCACCCATAGCAGAGTTGCTATATAGCTCCTCCCCTAACTGCCATATCCAGTCATTCGACCGAAAACATGCAGAGAAAGGAAAAACCATAGGGTGCAGTGGTGACTGTAGTTTAAATGAAAAAATTACCTGCCTTAAAAGGACAGGGCGGGCCGTGGACTGGATACACTACAAGAGAAATAAATTTATCAGGTAAGTATAAATTATGTTTTCTCTTGTTAAGTGTATCCAGTCCACGGATCATCCATTACTTATGGGATACCAATACCAAAGCTAAAGTACACGGATGATGGGAGGGACAAGGCAGGTACTTAAACGGAAGTTACCGCTGCCTATAAAAACCCTTTCTCCCAAAAATAGCCTCCGAAGAAGCAAAGAATCAAATTTGTTAAATTTGAAAAAGTATAAAACGCAGACCAAGACTCCGTCTTGTAAATCTGTTCAACAGAAGCCTCATTTTTAAAAAGGCCCAAGTGAAAACCATAGCTCTAGTAGAATGAGCTGTAATCCTTTCAGGAGGCTGCTGTCCAGCAGTCTCCTAAGCTAAAAGAATTGTGCTTTTTTTTTAAAACCAAAAGACAGAGAGGTTGCTGAAGTCTTTGACCTCTCCTCAGACCAGAATAGACAACAAACAAAGTGAATGTTTGATGAAGATCTGTAGTAGCTTGTAAGTAAAACTTTAAAGGACGAACCACGTCCAAATTGTGTAATAGACTTTCCTTCTTTGAAGAAGGATAAGGGTACAAGAATGGAACAACAATTTCTTGAGTGATATTCTTGTTAGATACCACCTTAGGTAAAAACCCAGGTTGGTACACAGGACCACCTTATCCGTACGGAGGACCAGATAAGGAGAATTACATTGTAACGCAGATAACTCAGAGACTCTACGAGCCGAGGAAATAGCTACCAAAAAGGAACTTTCCAAGATAAAAGTTTGATATCTATGGAATGAAAAAGGTTCAAACGGAACTCCTTGAAGAACCTTAAGAACCAGGTTTAAGCTCCATGGCGGAGCAACAGTTTCAAACACAGGCTTGGTTCTAACCAAAGCCTGACCAAACGCCTGAACATCTAGAATACCTGCCAGACGCTTGTGCAAAAGAATAGACAGAGTAGAAATCTGTCCTTTTAAGGAACTAGCTGACAACCAGTTTCTCAAAATCATCGTGGAGAAAAGATAATATCCTTGGAATCCCGAATTTACTCCATGAGTAACCCTTGGATTCATAACAATAAGATATTTACACCATATCTATGTTAATTTTCCTAGAGACAGGATTTCATGCCTGTATTAAGGTATCAATGACTGACTCGGAAAAGTCATGCTTTGATAACATCAAGCGTTCAGTCTCCAGGCAGTCCATCTCAGATTAGTTATATTTAGATGGTTGAAAAGACCCTGAGGTAGAGGGTCCTGTCTCAGAAACAGAGACCGTGGTGGAGAGGATGACATGTCCACCAGATCTGTATACCAGGTCCTGCGTGGCCACGCAGGCGCTGTCAAAAACACCAAAGCACTCTCCTGCTTGATCTTGTGTAAACACCTCCGGAGGGAATCCCACTCCTCCAGATGAAAAGTCTGACGACTTAGAAAATCCGCCTCCCAGTTCTCAACACCTGGGATATGGATAGCTGACAGACAAGAGAGAGTCTCTGTCCAGTGAATTATTTTAAGACTGCTAACATCGCTAGGAAACTATGTTCCCCCTTGATGGAAGATGGAAGCCACAGTCGTGATATTGTCCGACTGAAAAATGATGTACCTCAGAGTTGCTAACTGAGGCCAAGTCTGAAGAGCATGGAATACCGCTCCCAGTTCCAGAATATACCTTAGAAGGAGGGTCTCCTCCTGAGTCCACTATCCCTGAGCCTTCAGGCAGTTCCAGACTGTATCCCAACCTAAAAGGCTGGCATCTGTTGTAACAATTGTCCCATCTGACCTGCGGAAATTCATACCCTTGGACAGATGGACCCGAGATAGTCCCCAGAGAAGAGAATCTCTGGTCTCTTGGTCCAGATTTAACAGGAGAACAAATCTGTGTAATCCCCATTCCTCTGACTGAGTCTGCATAGTTGCAGCGGTCTGAAATGAAGGCATGCAAACGGTACTACGTCCCTTGCCGCTATCATTAAGCCAATTACATTCATATACTGAGCCACCAAAGGGCGCGGATGGAATGAAGAACACAACAGAAATTTAGAAACTTTGACAACCTGGACTCCGTCAGGTAAATTTTCATTTCTACAAAATCTATCAGAATCCCTAGGAGGGAAACCCTTGAGATTGGGGATAGAGCACTCTTCCTGTTCACTTTTCCACCCATGCGATCTCAGAAATGCCAGTACTACGTCCGTATGAGACTTGGCAACTTGGATGTTTGACGCCTGTATCAGGATGTCGTCAAAATAAGGGGCCACTTCTATGCCCCGCAGCCTAAGGACCGCCAAAGCGACCCCAGAACCTCTATAAAGATTCTTGGGGCTGTAGTTAACCCTAAAGGAAAGAACTACAAAACTGGTAATGCCTGTTTAAAAAGGGAACCTGAAAAACCGATGGTAATCTTTCTGCATCGTAATGTGAGGATAAGCATCCTTCAAATCCATTGTAGCCCTCTAGTGACTCTCCTGGATCATAGTTAAGATGGTACGAATAGTTTCCAACTTAAATGATGGAATTCTGAGGAATTTGTTTAAGATCTTTAAATCCAAAATAGATTTGAAGGTTCCCTCTCCTTGGGAACCACAAACAGATTTGAGTAAAAACTCTATCCCTGTTCCTCCCCTGGAACTGGATGGGTCTCGTACACAGTGTAAGACTGCCTCTTTCTTTATCTGGTTTGCAGATAATTGTGAAAGGTGAAATCTCCCCTTCTTTGGGGGAAGCTTTGAAATCCAGAAGATATCTCTGGGATATAATTTCCAATGCCCAGGGATCCTGGGCCTCTCTCTCACGTCCACGCCTGGGCGAAAGATGAAAGTCTGCCCCCTACAGGGTCCGTTACCGGATAGGGAGCCGTTCTACCTGCTGTCTTAGAGGCAGCAGCAGGCACCTTGGCCTGCTTATCTTTGTTCCAGGTCTGGTTGTCACCAGACCGTCTTGGAGTTTCGAAAATTAGACTTTTTTGTTCCTGAGGAAGGGCATTACCTTTTCCTCCAGTGATATTAGTAATAATCTCCTTCAAACCAGGCCCGAATAGGGTCTGCCCCTTGAAAGGGAGTTAAGTAGCTTATTTATTAAAGTCACGACAGCTGACCATAATATAAGCCCTAGCGCTGTGCGCGCCAGCATAGTAAAAACAGAATTCTTAGCCGTTAGTTTAGTCAAAAGAAAACAAGGCATCAGAAAAAAAAAAGGAATTGGCTAGCTTAAGTGCTCTAAGCATGTCAAGTATTCATTCAATGGAGTCGCTACCTGTAAAGCCTCACCCAGAGACTCAAACCAGAACGCCGCAGCAGCAGTGACAAAAGCAATGCATGCAAGGGGCTACAGGATAAAAAGTTTGTCGAATAAACATTTTCTAAAAAAGCACAACTGTCCTCGCCAGGGCTAGTGATACGCTTAGCTAGAGTAGAAACTCTTCTCTCCACCTTAGGGACCGTCTGCCATAAGTTCCCGTGTGGTGGCATCTGTTAGAAACAGTTTTCTAAAAATAGGAGGGGAAGAGAACGGCACACCTGGTCTATCCCATTCCTTATTAATAATTTCTGTAAACCTCTTTAGGTATTGAAAGAAACATCAGTACACACCGGCACTGTATAGTATCTATTCAGTCTACACAATTTCTAGCACTGTAATTGTAAACCAGTCATTCAGAGCTGCTAAAACCTCCCTGAGCAACAAGTGGAGGATCTTAAGCATAAATTTTAAATATAGAAATATCGGAATCAGGTTAAATCATCTCCCCTGAATCACAAATATGACCCACTGCATATAGTGAGGCAGTAACAGACATGGTTCTTGACGCATCTGTATGCTCTGTATCTATCCCCAGAGCTATCTCGCTTTCCTTTAATTTCAGGTAGTCTGACTAATACCGCTTCCAGAGTATTATTCATAACTTTCGCCATGTCATGTAAAATAAACGCTATAAGCGCCCTTGATGTACTAGGCGCCATTTGAGCGTGAATCCCTGGAGCGGGAGTCGAAGAGTCTGACACGTGGGGAGAGTTAGACGGCATAACTTCCCCCTCGACAGAAACCTCTGATAAAATAAACGCTATGGGCGCCCTTGAACCACTTGGCGCCATTTGAGCGCGAGTCCCTAAAGCGGGAGTCAAAGGGTCTGACACGTGGGGAGAGTTAGTCGGCATAACTTCCCCCTCGACAGAATCCTCTGGTGATGATGTTTTTAAAGACAAAAAAATGATCTTTATTGTTTAACATGAAATCAGTACATCTGGTACACATTCTAAAATGGGGTTCCACCATGGCTTTTAAACATAATGAACACAGAGCTTCCTCTATGTCAGACATGTTAGAACAGACTAATAATGATACTAGTAAGCTTGGAAAACACTTTAAATCAAGTTAACAAGCAAATATAAAAAACGTTACTGTGCCTTTAAGAGAAACAAATTTTGTCAGCATTTGAAAAACATTTTTAAAAAGGCAGTAAATCAAACAAAATTTTTACAGTATATGTAATAAGTTCACAGAGCATTGCACCCACTTGCAAATGGATGATTAACCCCTTAATGCAAAAAACAGATAAAAAAAACGACATAGACGTTTTTTAACAGGTACAACAAAACTGCCACAGCTGAGCTGTGGATTACCTTCCCTATAAACGATTTTGGAAGTCTTTTTAGTCCTTTAGAGATGTCCTGTAGTATTCAAAGGACTGCTGAGGCAATCTGGATGATTCATTTAGTAAATTTAACTGTGTAAAAAAGCTCTAAATTAGATCCCTCCCACTCATATTACAACAGTGGGAAACCTCAGTTAACTGTTGCTATGCAGAAATTAAGCCAGCCATGTGGAAAAATTATGCCCCAATAAACCTTATCACCAATATACCTCAAAAAAACGATTAAACATGCCAGCAAACGTTTTTAAAACAACCTTCTTTTAAAGAGTATGTATCTCTATTAATAAGCCTGTCTTGCTTTCCCTGCATTAAGGCTTAAATTAGATTATTTCAGTATCAGCAGCATTTTCATAGTCAATTCCATTCCTTAGAAAATTACTTTACTGCACATACATTAATAAGCCTGCTAACAGTCGCTTTCACTGCATTAAGGCTTTACTTATATTAATTTGATAACAGCAGCATTTTCTTAGTCAATTCCATTCCTTAGAAAAGTGTTTTACTGCACACACATTAATAAGCCTGCTAACAGTCGCTTTCACTGCATTAAGGCTTTACTTACATTAATTTGGTAACAGCAGCATTTTCTTAGTCAATTCCATTCCTTAGAAAAATATTTTACTGCACATAACCGCACGCTGTCCCCCATCTGAAGTTTACCTCACTCCTCAGAATGTGTGAGAAAACAGCCAGTGGATCTTAGTTACTTCTGCTAAGATCATAGAAAAACGCAGGCAGATTCTTCTTCCAAATACTGCCTGAGAGAAAAACAGCACACTCCGGTGCCATTAAAAAATAACAAACTTTTGATTGAAGAAATAAATTAAGTATAAAACACCACTCCTCTCGCGGACCTCCTTCTATGTTGAGAGTTGCAAGAGAATGACTGGGTATGGCAGTTAGGGGAGGAGCTATATAGCAACTCTGCTATGGGTGATCTCTTGCAACTTCCTGTTGGGAAGGAGAATATCCCATAAGTAATGGATGATCCGTGGACTGGATACACTTAACAAGAGAAAAGGAAATTATCAGGTAAGCATAATTTATGTTTTTCTTCTTAAATGGAAAGTCCACAGCTGCATTCATTACTTTTGGGAAAACAATACCCAAGCTTTAGAGGACACTGAATGCCAAGACGCAAGGGTACAATAGGCGGCCCATACTAAGGGCACCAGGCCTGAACCTCTACCCAATAAAAAACCCTGCTTCGTCCGAAGCTGAAAAATTTTAAGAGGAAAAGCCCCAGTGACACTAACTCGCAGTTAGTCCAGAAGCCAAACTAGAGACGGCAAACGGACTCGACTGAGCCAAAGTCCTCCAGGAGACACAGTTGCCCAACAAATGATCCCCCACCGCTCACCTCCACAAATGAAGGAGACACCAGCCGAAACCCCCAAGGGAACAAGGCAAAGGAGAACCAAGGAAACCGAAAGGTCCCCTAATACAAAAAGGAACACCTCCACTAGTGAGCCCAGCTCACAGAGACCCAAAGGGGCCCAAACAGGGAAAGGAGGCCACGCCTATACCAAGCGAAACTCGGGATGACCGGGCACAGAGACAGAACAGACGTCAACCCAATATCCTGCAAGCATGGAAAGCAACGGAAGAGGCAAAATCCTCCCAGTGTCTGGCCATAGAATACCAAGGTAGTCGAAAAAGTGTGTAATACACCCAGGTGAAAAACCCCAAGTTTGAGAACACAGAGTCCACAACAGGATGACACAGAGGATACTTGCGAGGAGGAAGAAGAAGCAGTCAGGCAAGAAACAGACCGCAAAAGCAGCCCCCATACAGAGGGCACTTTCCAGGTAACTTAAGTCGCCGGACCTACACACAGGTCCCTGAAAAGGGGAACACAAAAACCTCAATTGAGGACCCCCGAGAAGGAGAGTATACTCTCAGAACCCCGAAGGAAGAGTAAACCCTCTTCTAATCAATGGAGCAAGAAAAATCTATACCCTAGCAGACTAAGCTAACAGGATAGACTCAACAAGCTCACACATCCAGAGGAGACTGCGCAAACGCAGTTCCTTAGACCGCTCGGCCATCCTGACCTGCAGACCCACACTCAGCTGGACCAACCCAGCCTCCGGGATCCAAGACAGGGAAACAAAAGAATCCTGAAACAGGTACAGGAACGAGCGTAAGGATAGCACAGCCATCCCCACAGAGCACAAGTACAACCCAACTCTGAAACACACAACAAGGCAATAGACCTAAGGATCTATCAAAATAAAGGCCCAACAAGTCTGCTTGGAGCCAGCAAGACCCCAGGGGGAACCAATCCCACCTTTCCGCCTCCCATCCAGGAGAAGCCCCAAGCAAGGACTCTATCTCCATAGGGAGGAGAATATCCTCTAAAGAAAAGGGATGATGCTGAAAGGGCAACAACTGTCCTCAAGGCCCGAAGGCACCGGCTAATGGGAAGTGAAATTCCCAACACAGATGTCCTAGAAAACATAATTTATGCTTACCTGATAAATTTATTTCTCTTGTAGTGTATCCAGTCCACGGATCATCCATTACTTGTGGGATATTCTCCTTCCCAACAGGAAGTTGCAAGAGGATCACCCACAGCAGAGCTGCTATATAGCTCCTCCCCTCACTGCCATATCCAGTCATTTGACCGAAACAAGACGAGAAAGGAGAAACCATAGGGTGCAGTGGTGACTGTAGTTTAATTCAAATTTAGACCTGCCTTAAAAGGACAGGGCGGGCCGTGGACTGGATACACTACAAGAGAAATACATTATTCAGGTAAGCATAAATTATGTTTTCTCTTGTTAAGTGTATCCAGTCCACGGATCATCCATTACTTGTGGGATACCAATACCAAAGCTAAAGTACACGGATGATGGGAGGGACAAGGCAGGAACTTAAACGGAAGGAACCACTGCCTGTAGAACCTTTCTCCCAAAAACAGCCTCCGAAGAAGCAAAAGTGTCAAATTTGTAAAATTTTGAAAAGGTGTGAAGCGAAGACCAATTCGCAGCCTTGCAAATCTGTTCAACAGAGGCCTCATTTTTAAAGGCCCAGGTGGAAGCCACAGCTCTAGTAGAATGAGCTGTAATCCTTTCAGGGGGCTGCTGTCCAGCAGTCTCATAGGCTAAGCGTATTATGCTCCGAAGCCAAAAGGAGAGAGAGGTTGCTGAAGCTTTTTGACCTCTCCTCTGTCCAGAGTAAACGACAAACAGGGCAGATGTTTGACGAAAATCTTTAGTAGCCTGTAAGTAAAACTTCAAGGCACGGACTACGTCCAGATTATGCAAAAGACGTTCCTTCTTTGAAGAAGGATTAGGACACAATGATGAAACAACAATCTCTTGATTGATATTCCTGTTAGAAACCACCTTAGGTAAAAACCCAGGTTTGGTACGCAGAACTACCTTGTCTGAATGAAAAATCAGATAAGGAGAATCACAATGTAAGGCAGATAATTCAGAGACTCTTCGAGCCGAGGAAATAGCCATCAAAAACAGAACTTTCCAAGATAAAAGTTTAATATCAATGGAATGAAGGGGTTCAAACGGAACTCTCTGAAGAACTTTAAGAACCAAGTTTAAGCTCCACGGGGGAGCAACAGTTTTAAACACAGGCTTAATCCTAACCAAAGCCTGACAAAATGCCTGGACGTCTGGAACTTCTGCCAGACGCTTGTGCAAAAGAATAGACAGAGCAGAGATCTGTCCTTTTAAAGAACTAGCTGATAAGCCTTTGTCCAAACCCTCTTGGAGAAAAGACAATATCCTAGGAATCCTAACCTTACTCCATGAGTAACTCTTGGATTCACACCAATAAAGATATTTACGCCATATCTTATGGTAGATTTTCCTGGTGACAGGCTTCCGAGCCTGTATTAAGGTATCAATGACTGACTCGGAGAAGCCACGCCTTGATAGAATCAAGCGTTCAATCTCCATGCAGTCAGTCTCAGAGAAAGTAGATTTGGATGATTGAAAGGACCTTGTATTAGAAGGTCCTGCCTCAGAGGTAGAGTCCATGGTGGAAGAGATGACATGTCCACTAGGTCTGCATACCAGGTCCTGCGTGGCCACGCAGGCGTTATCAGAATCACTGATGCTCTCTCCCGTTTGATTTTGGCAATCAGTTGAGGGAGCAGAGGAAACGGTGGAAACACATAGGCCAGGTTGAAGAACCAAGGAGCTGCTAGAGCATCTATCAGCGTTGCTCCCGGGTCCCTGGACCTGGATCCGTAACAAGGAAGCTTGGCGTTCTGGCGAGATGCCATGAGATCCAGTTCTGGTTTGCCCCAACGATGGACCAGTTGAGCAAACACCTCCGGATGGAGTTCCCACTCCCCCGGATGAAAAAAAATCCGCCTCCCAGTTCTCTACGCCTGGGATGTGGATCGCTGACAGGTGGCAAGAGTGAGACTCTGCCCAGCGAATTATCTTTGAGACTTCTAACATCGCTAGGGAACTCCTGGTTCCCCCTTGATGGTTGATGTAAGCCACAGTCGTGATGTAAGCCAGAATATTTATTGGGAGGAGTTTCTCCTCCTGAGTCCACGATCCCTGAGCCTTCAGGGAGTTCCAGACTGCGCCCCAACCTAGAAGGCTGGCATCTGTTGTTACAATCGTCCAATCTGGCCTGTGAAAGGTCATACCCTTGGACAGATGGACCCGAGAAAGCCACCAGAGAAGAGAATCTCTGGTCTCTTTATCCAGATTTAGCAGAGGGGACAAATCTGAGTAATCCCCATTCCACTGATTTAGCATGCATAATTGCAGCGGTCTGAGATACAGGCGCGCAAATGGCACTATGTCCATTGCCGCTACCATTAAGCCGATTACTTCCATGCACTGAGCCACTGACGGGCGTGGAATGGAATGAAGGACACGGCAAGCATTTAGAAGTTTTGATAACCTGGACTCCGTCAGGTAAATTTTCATCTCTACAGAATCTATAAGAGTCCCTAGGAAGGAGACTCTTGTGAGTGGTGATAGAGAACTCTTTTCCACGTTCACTTTCCACCCATGCGACCTCAGAAATGCCAGAACTATCTCTGTATGAGACTTGGCAATTTGAAAGCTTGACGCCTGTATCAGGATGTCGTCTAGATACGGAGCCACCGCTATGCCTCGCGGTCTTAGAACCCCAGAAGTGAGCCCAGAACCTTTGTAAAAATTCTCGGGGCAGTGGCCAACCCGAAGGGAAGAGCTACAAATTGGTAATGCCTGTCTAGAAAGGCAAACCTTAGGAACCGATGATGATCTTTGTGAATCGGTATGTGAAGGTAGGCATCCTTTAAGTCCACTGTGGTCATGTACTGACCCTCTTGGATCATGGGTAGGATGGTCCGAATAGTTTCCATTTTGAATGATGGAACTCTGAGGAATTTGTTTAAGATCTTTAGATCCAAGATTGGTCTGAAGGTTCCCTCTTTCTTGGGAACCACAAACAGATTTGAATAAAATCCCTGTCCTTGTTCCGTCCGGGGAACTGGATGGATCACTCCCATTACTAGGAGGTCTTGCACACAGCTTAGGAATGCCTCTTTCTTTATCTGGTTTGATGATAACCTTGAAAGATGAAATCTCCCTTGTGGAGGAGAAGCTTTGAAGTCCAGAAGATATCCCTGAGATATGATCTCCAACGCCCAGGGATCCTGAACATCTCTTGCCGACGCCTGGGCGAAGAGATAAAGTCTGCCCCCCACTAGATCCGTTTCCGGATAGGGGGCCGTTCCTTCATGCTGTCTTGGGGGCAGCAGCAGGCTTCCTGGCCTGCTTGCCCTTGTTCCAGGACTGGTTAGGTTTCCAGGCCTGTCTGGAATGAGCAACAGTTCCCTCTTGTTTTGAAGCGGAGGAAGTTGATGCTGCTCCTGCCTTGAAATTTCGAAAGGCACGAAAATTAGACTGTTTGGCCTTTGATTTGGCCCTGTCCTGAGGAAGGGTATGACCCTTGCCTCCAGTAATGTCAGCAATAATTTCCTTCAAGTCAGGCCCGAATAAGGTCTGCCCCTTGAAAGGAATGTTGAGTAATTTAGACTTTGAAGTCACGTCAGCTGACCAGGATTTAAGCCATAGCGACCTAAGCGCCTGGATGGCGAATCCGGAATTCTTAGCCGTTAGTTTAGTCAAATGAACAATGGCACCAGAAACAAATGAGTTAGCTAGCTTAAGCGTTCTAAGCTTGTCAATAATTTCATTCAATGGAGCTGTCTGGATGGCCTCTTCCAGGGCCTCAAACCAGAATGCCGCCGCAGCAGTGACAGGCGCAATGCATGCAAGGGACTGTAAAATAAAACCTTGTTGAATAAACATTTTCTTAAGGTAACCCTCTAATTTTTTATCCATTGGATCTGAAAAAGCACAACTGTCCTCAACCGGGATTGTGGTACGCTTTGCTAAAGTAGAAACTGCTCCCTCCACCTTAGGGACCGTCTGCCATAAGTCCTGTGTAGTGGCGTCTATTGGAAACATTTTTCTAAATATAGGAGGTGGGGAAAAGGGCACACCTGGTCTATCCCACTCCTTGCTAATAATTTCTGTAAGCCTTTTAGGTATAGGAAAAACGTCAGTACACACCGGCACCGCATAGTATCTATCCAGCCTACACAATTTCTCTGGAATTGCAACTGTGTTACAGTCATTCAGAGCAGCTAATACCTCCCCAAGCAATACACGGAGGTTCTCAAGCTTAAATTTAAAATTAGAAATCTCTGAATCAGGTTTTCCTGAGTCAGAGATGTCACCCACAGACTGAAGCTCTCCGTCCTCATGTTCTGCATACTGTGACGCAGTATCAGACATGGCTCTAACAGCATTTGCGCGCTCTGTATCTCTCCTAACCCCAGAGCTATCGCGCTTGCCTCTTAATTCAGGCAATCTAGATAATACCTCTGACAGGGTATTATTCATGATTGCAGCCATGTCCTGCAAGGTAATCGCTATGGGCGTCCCTGATGTTATTGGCGCCATATTAGCGTGCGTCCCCTGAGCGGGAGGTGAAGGGTCTGACACGTGGGGAGAGTTAGTCGGCATAACTTCCCCCTCGACAGAACCCTCTGGTGATAATTCTTTTATAGATAAAGATCTTTACTGTTTAAGGTGAAATCAATACATTTAGTACACATTCTCCTATGGGGCTCCACCATGGCTTTCAAACATAATGAACAAGTAGGTTCCTCTGTGTCAGACATGTTTAAACAGACTAGCAATGAGACTAGCAAGCTTGGAAAACACTTTAAAACAAGTTTACAAGCAATATAAAAAACGTTACTGCGCCTTTAAGAAACACAAATTTTCCCAAATTTTGAAATAACAGTGAAAAAATGCAGTTACACTAACGAAATTTTTACAGTGTATGTAATAAGTTAGCAGAGCATTGCACCCACTTGCAAATGGATGATTAACCCCTTAATACCAAAAACAGAATAACAAATGACAAAAACATAATTTATGCTTACCTGATAAATTCCTTTCTTCTGTAGTGTGATCAGTCCACGGGTCATCATTACTTCTGGGATATTACTCCTCCCCAACAGGAAGTGCAAGAGGATTCACCCAGCAGAGCTGCATATAGCTCCTCCCCTCTACGTCACTCCCAGTCATTCGACCAAGGACCAACGAGAAAGGAAAAGCCAAGGGTGAAGTGGTGACTGGAGTATAAATTAAAAAAATATTTACCTGCCTTAAAAACAGGGCGGGCCGTGGACTGATCACACTACAGAAGAAAGGAATTTATCAGGTAAGCATAAATTATGTTTTCTTCTGTTAAGTGTGATCAGTCCACGGGTCATCATTACTTCTGGGATACCAATACCAAAGCAAAAGTACACGGATGACGGGAGGGATAGGCAGGCTCTTTATACAGAAGGAACCACTGCCTGAAGAACCTTTCTCCCAAAAATAGCCTCCGATGAAGCAAAAGTGTCAAATTTGTAAAATTTGGAAAAAGTATGAAGCGAAGACCAAGTTGCAGCCTTGCAAATCTGTTCAACAGAGGCCTCATTCTTGAAGGCCCAAGTGGAAGCCACAGCTCTAGTAGAATGAGCTGTAATTCTTTCAGGAGGCTGCTGTCCAGCAGTCTCATAAGCTAAATGAATTATGCTACGAAGCCAAAAAGAAAGAGAGGTAGCGGAAGCTTTTTGACCTCTCCTCTGCCCAGAGTAAATGACAAACAGAGAAGACGTTTGTCGAAATTCCTTAGTTGCCTGTAAGTAAAATATTAGAGCACGGACTACATCCAGGTTGTGCAGAAGACGTTCCTTCTTTGAAGAAGGATTAGGGCATAAAGAAGGAACAACAATCTCTTGATTGATATTCCTGTTAGTAACTACCTTAGGTAAGAACCCAGGTTTAGTACGCAGGACTACCTTATCCGAATGAAAAATCAAATAAGGAGAATCACAATGTAAGGCTGATAATTCAGAGACTCTTCGAGCCGAGGAAATAGCCATTAAAAATAGAACTTTCCAAGATAACAACTTTATATCAATGGAATGAAGGGGTTCAAACGGAACGCCCTGTAAAACATTAAGAACAAGGTTTAAACTCCATGGTGGAGCAACAGTTTTAAACACAGGCTTAATTCTGGCCAAAGCCTGACAAAAAGCCTGGACGTCAGGAACTTCTGACAGACGTTTGTGTAACAGAATGGACAGAGCTGAGATCTGTCCCTTTAATGAACTAGCAGATAAACCCTTTTCTAAACCTTCTTGTAGAAAAGACAATATCCTAGGAATCCTAACCTTACTCCAAGAGTAACCTTTGGATTCACACCAATATAGGTATTTACGCCATATCTTATGGTAAATCTTTCTGGTAACAGGTTTCCTAGCCTGTATTAAGGTATCAATAACTGACTCAGAAAATCCACGTCTTGATAAAATCAAGCGTTCAATTTCCAAGCAGTCAGCTTCAGAGAAGTTAGATTTTGATGTTTGAAGGGACCCTGTATCAGAAGGTCCTGTTTCAGAGGTAGAGACCAAGGTGGACAGGATGACATGTCCACCAGGTCTGCATACCAAGTCCTGCGTGGCCACGCAGGTGCTATTAGAATCACTGATGCTCTCTCTTGTTTGATTCTGGCAATCAATCGAGGAAGCAACGGGAAGGGTGGAAACACGTAAGCCATCCTGAAGTCCCAAGGTGCTGTCAGAGCATCTATCAGGACTGCTCCTGGATCCCTGGATCTGGACCCGTAACGAGGAAGCTTGGCGTTCTGTCGAGACGCCATGAGATCTATCTCTGGTTTGCCCCAACGTCGAAGTATTTGGGCAAAGACCTCCGGATGAAGTTCCCACTCCCCCGGATGAAAAGTCTGACGACTTAAGAAATCCGCCTCCCAGTTCTCCACTCCCGGGATGTGGATTGCTGACAGGTGGCAAGAGTGAGACTCTGCCCAGCAAATTATCTTTGATACTTCCATCATAGCTAGGGAGCTTCTTGTCCCTCCCTGATGGTTGATGTAAGCTACAGTCGTGATGTTGTTCGACTGAAACCTGATGAACCCCCGAGTTGTCAACTGGGGCCAAGCCAGGAGGGCATTGAGAACTGCTCTCAATTCCAGAATGTTTATTGGCAGGAGACTCTCCTCCTGACTCCATTGTCCCTGAGCCTTCAGAGAATTCCAGACGGCACACCAACCTAGAAGGCTGGCGTCTGTTGTTACAATTGTCCAGTCTGGTCTGCTGAATGGCATCCCCCTGGACAGATGTGGCCGAGAAAGCCACCATAGAAGAGAATTTCTGGTCTCTTGATCCAGATTCAGAGAAGGGGATAAGTCTGAGTAATCCCCATTCCACTGACTTAGCATGCACAGTTGCAGTGGTCTGAGGTGTAAGCGTGCAAAGGGTACTATGTCCATTGCCGCTACCATTAAGCCGATTACCTCCATGCATTGAGCCACTGACGGGTGTTGAATGGAATGAAGGGTGCGGCAAGCACTTTGAAGTCTTGTTAGCCTGTCCTCTGTCAGGTAAATCTTCATTTCTACAGAATCTATAAGAGTCCCCAGGAAGGGAACTCTTGTGAGTGGAACGAGTGAACTTTTCTTTTCGTTCACCTTCCATCCATGTGACCTTAGAAATGCCAGCACTAACTCTGTATGAGACTTGGCAGTTTGAAAGCTTGAAGCTTGTATCAGAATGTCGTCTAGGTATGGAGCTACCGAGATTCCCCGCCAGAAGAGCACCCAGAACCTTTGTGAAGATTCTTGGAGCTGTAGCCAATCCGAATGGAAGAGCCACAAACTGGTAATGCCTGTCTAGGAAGGCAAACCTTAGGTACCGATAATGATCTTTGTGAATCGGTATGTGAAGGTAAGCATCTTTTAAATCTACAGTGGTCATGTATTGACCCTCTTGGATCATAGGTAAAATTGTCCGAATAGTCTCCATCTTGAACGATGGAACTCTTAGGAATTTGTTTAGGATCTTTAAGTCTAGGATTGGTCTGAAAGTTCCCTCTTTTTTGGGAACCACAAACAGATTTGAGTAAAATCCCTGTCCCTGTTCCGATCGTGGAACTGGATGGATTACTCCCATTAACAAGAGCTCTTGTACGCAGCGTAGAAACGCCTCTTTCTTTGTCTGGATTGTTGACAATCTTGACAGATGAAATCTCTCTCTTGGAGGAGAGTATTTGAAGTCCAGAAGGTATCCCTGAGATATTATCTCTAGCGCCCAGGGATCCTGAACATCTCTTGCCCAAGCCTGGGCGAAGAGAGAAAGTCTGCCCCCCACTAGATCCGATCCCGGATCGGGGGCCCTCAATTCATGCTGTTTTAGGGGCAGCAGCAGGTTTCCTAGTCTGCTTGCCCTTGTTCCAGGACTGGTTAGGTTTCCAGCCTTGTCTGTAGCGAGCAACAGCTCCTTCCTGTTTTGGTGCAGAGGAAGTTGATGCTGCTCCTGCTTTGAAATTACGAAAGGAACGAAAATTAGACTGTCTAGTCTTGGCTTTGGCCTGAGGCAGGGCATGGCCTTTACCTCCTGTAATGTCAGCGATAATCTCTTTCAACCCGGGCCCGAATAAGGTGTGCCCTTTGAAAGGTATATTAAGCAATTTAGACTTAGAAGTAACATCAGCTGACCAGGATTTTAGCCACAGCGCCCTGCGTGCCTGAATGGCGAATCCTGAATTCTTCGCCGTAAGTTTAGTAAGATGTACTACGGCCTCCGAAATGAATGAATTAGCTAGTTTAAGGACTCTAAGCCTGTCCGTAATGTCGTCCAGAGTAGCTGAACCAATGTTCTCTTCCAGAGACTCAATCCAGAATGCCGCTGCAGCCGTGATCGGCGCAATGCATGCAAGGGGTTGCAATATAAAACCTTGTTGAACAAACATTTTCTTAAGGTAACCCTCTAACTTTTTATCCATTGGATCTGAAAAAGCACAGCTATCCTCCACCGGGATAGTGGTACGCTTAGCTAAGGTAGAAACTGCTCCCTCCACCTTAGGGACCGTTTGCCATAAGTCCCTTGTGGTGGCGTCTATTGGAAACATTTTTCTAAATATCGGAGGGGGTGAGAACGGCACACCGGGTCTATCCCACTCCTTAGTAACAATTTCAGTAAGTCTCTTAGGTATAGGAAAAACCTCAGTACTCGTCGGTACCGCAAAATATTTATCCAACCTACACATTTTCTCTGGTATTGCAACTGTGTTACAATCATTCAGAGCCGCTAACACCTCCCCTAGTAATACACGGAGGTTTTCCAGTTTAAATTTAAAATTTGAAATATCTGAATCCAGTCTGTTTGGATCAGAACCGTCACCCACAGAATGAAGTTCTCCGTCCTCATGTTCTGCCACCTGTGACGCAGTGTCTGACATGGCCCTAATATTATCAGCACACTCTGTTCTCACCCCAGAGTGATCACGCTTACCTCTTAGTTCTGGTAATTTAGCCAAAACCTCAGTCATAACAGTAGCCATATCCTGTAATGTGATTTGTAATGGCCGCCCAGATGTACTCGGCGCTACAATATCACGCACCTCCCTCTGAGCGGGAGATGTAGGTACTGACACGTGAGGCGAGTTAGTCGGCATAACTCTCCCCTCGTTGTTTGGTGAAATTTGTTCAATTTGTACAGATTGACTTTTATTTAAAGTAGCATCAATACAGTTAGTACATAAATTTCTATTGGGCTCCACTTTGGCATTGCAACAAATGACACAGGTATCATCCTCTGAATCAGACATGTTTAACACACTAGCAAATAAACTTGCAACTTGGAAATACAATTCAATTAGAATAATATTAAAACGTACTGTGCCTTTAAGAAGCACAGAAGATCTATGACAGTTGAAAATTAATAAATTGAAACAGTTATAGCCTCAATCCTTGTAAACAACACAACTTTAGCAAAGGTTTAATCCCATTAGCAAGGATAACAAATTCTGAAGCAGGAAACAAATTACAGAATAAACGTTTTTTATCTCAGTCAAACTATAATTCTCACAGCTCTGCTGAGAGAAATTACCTCCCTCAAAATAAGTTTTGAAGACCCCTGAGCTCTGTAGAGATGAACCGGATCATGCAGGGAATACAATGAGTTGCTGACTGAAATATTTGATGCATAGTAAAAGCGCCAAAAAACGGCCCCTCCCCCTCACACACAGCAGTGAGGGAGAACAGAAACTGTCAGAAAAACAGATTAAGCAACTGCCAAGTGGAAAAATAGTGCCTAAACATTTATTCACACAGTACCTCAGCAAATGAAAACGATTTTACATTCCAGCAAAAACGTTAAACATAATCTCTAGTTATTAAACAGCTTTATGTATTTCTTACAGTGTAATTCTAGTGAAGTACCATTCCCCAGAATACTGAAGTGTAAAGTATACATACATGACATTATATCGGTATGGCAGGATTTTCTCATCAATTCCATTGTCAGAAAATAAAAACTGCTACATACCTCTATGCAGATTCATCTGCCCGCTGTCCCCTGATCTGAAGTTTACCTCACTCCTCAGATGGCCGAGAACAGCAATATGATCTTAACTACTCCGGCTAAAATCATAGCAAAACTCTGGTAGATTCTTCTTCAAACTCTGCCAGAGAGGTAATAACACACTCCGGTGCTATTTTAAAATAACAAACTTTTGATTGAAGATATAAAACTAAGTATAATCACCATAGTCCTCTCACACATCCTATCTAGTCGTTGGGTGCAAGAGAATGACTGGGAGTGACGTAGAGGGGAGGAGCTATATGCAGCTCTGCTGGGTGAATCCTCTTGCACTTCCTGTTGGGGAGGAGTAATATCCCAGAAGTAATGATGACCCGTGGACTGATCACACTTAACAGAAGAAAACGTTTTTTAAACAGTCACAACAACTGCCACAGCTCTACTGTGGCTTTTTACCTCCCTCAATACGACTTTTGAAGCCTTTTGAGCCCTTCAGAGAAGTCCTGGATCATGCAGGAAGAAGCTGGATGTCTGTGTCTGTAATTTTTGCTGTGCAAAAAAACGCCAAAATAGGCCCCTCCCACTCATATTACAACAGTGGGAAGCCTCAGGGAACTGTTTCTAGGCAAAATTCAAGCCAGCCATGTGGAAAAACTAGGCCCCAATAATTTTTTTAACCAAACATATGTAAAAAACGATTAAACATGCCAGCAAACGTTTTAAAATACACTTTTATAAGAGTATGTATCTCTATTAATAAGCCTGATACCAGTCGCTATCACTGCATTTAAGGCTTTACTTACATTACTTCGGTATCAGCAGCATTTTCTAGCAAATTCCATGTGAGAACAGCAAAGGATCTTAGTTACTTCTGCTAAGATCATAGAAAACGCAGGCAGATTCTAAATACTGCCTGAGATAAACAGTACACTCCGGTACCATTTAAAAATAAACTTTTGATTGAAGAAATAAACTAAGTATAAAACACCACAGTCCTCTTACGACCTCCATCTTAGTTGAGAGTTGCAAGAGAATGACTGGATATGGCAGTGAGGGGAGGAGCTATATAGCAGCTCTGCTGTGGGTGATCCTCTTGCAACTTCCTGTTGGGAAGGAGAATATCTCACAAGTAATGGATGATCCGTGGACTGGATACACTTAACAAGAGAAAAGAACCCCCCTACAAGTAGAGAAAAGGGTGGACAGGAAGGTTGCCAATGGGATAAACAAATTAAAACTTAACGTTTATTGACTATATACTAAATATTGGGTAGTCTAACAGTGTAGTGAGTGCATAAAACTTAGATTAAAAACTGAGAAAAAGAGTACCAGCATACTTATGTATCAATACGCGATTATGTATCAATAAAAACTGTTGCAAATCAATCTGGCTACAAGTTAGAATAATAAAGTAATGTAATATTGCCAAATTTCTATATGAACAAAATTAACGAGTAAAGCTGATTCAGTATGGTGTACACTAAAAATAGGCTCATGGATTGTACAAACGCTATCTGTAAATGAGGATTGACCTCAAACAACAAAATTAACTACCTAAGTACAATACTGGAGCAGTGTACATCATACTAAGAGAGCTGACAAATTCAATAAAACGGATGGGCGCAGTGGTCCTTGAAATATGTATATTGTTGATATCAGTATATTGAACCTGCTAACATCATATTAATTACTAAAGAGTGCAAAATAAAAGTAGCCGGTCTCTAGAGACCAGTTAACTCATTTACAGATAGCGTTTGTACAACCCGTGAGCTTATTTTAAGGGTACACCATACTGAATCAGCTTTACTCGTTAATTTTGTTCATATAGAAATTTGGCAACATTACATTACTTTATTATTCTAACTTGTAGCCAGATTGATTTGCAACAGTTTTTATTGATACATAATCGCGTATTGATACATAAGTATGCTGGTACTCTTTTTCTCAGTTTTTAATCTAAGTTTTATGCACTCACTACACTGTTAGACTACCCAATATTTAGTATATAGTCAATAAATGTTAAGTTTTAATTTGTTTATCCCATTGGCAACCTTCCTGCCTTATGTTTTCCATTATTATACTTATAGGATTATTTTTAATTTGAGTGCTCTAACAATGTCCACCCTTTTCTCTATATCTATTTAAATTCACTTTCAATTGGACATTGAGCCCCCCCCCATTTGATTGATCATACTAATAGTGGGTGAAGTTCACCACTTGCCAGTTATAGAATCCCCTCCCGTACTAAGGGTTTCTCTTCTTTTTGGAAAATATAAGCATTTTCTATGAGGTCTGGATAAGTGTTATTATTTCCCCCGTTTTCAAATCTTTTAACCCCCTATAAGTAGCTTGCCAAGCAGAGGCACAGCCAACCCATTCACCTGGGGGTCCACGGGAACACTGGCAAGCTGACCAGGGGAATAGAACCCTAAGGCGCACCAGAAATTAGACATCCAGGGCCAGCAGCTGGATATGAACCAACCACCCTTGAGGCTCAAGCCACACGGCTAACCACCAGATGACATGGGCCACTCTGTGGCAAAGAGCAAAAAATACTCCGAAAACCTGGCCAACCATGACCAGGTGAGGTAGATGGAGCAAGGACATAGCCCAAGTTTCCACTACCGTGGAACACACCCGACCAGCCCTGAGATTCAAGATTCCAAAACCACCCAAGACTGGGTCAGTAAAAAGGACAAGCAAACCATCAGCAACCTGAAGTCTCAGGGAGAAAAACAGGTCCGGGTACCTAATAATTTAGGCAAACCTTACCCTAGAACTAAACACCCCAACCGGTCAAAAAGCCAGACACAAGGGTATGGATGCATATCTAGAGAATCCGGATAGCGAGAAGAACTTGAAAGCTCAGACCAAAGGAAGGAACCACCCCTAGTTAAAGTCTGACGCTCCAAGAAGCAAGGATAGAAGTCGATTGAAGAAACTTCTCAGAGCCTGAGGACAACCAAGGGATACCTCGATGTTCAAAAAATCCTACTAGCAGGACTAGTCCTGTAACGGAAGGCACAACACTCAGGGACAGATACCACCGCGGGAAAATGTAGAGGCCCTCCCCAAGGCGGAAGGCCCGGGACAATAGGGCACAAGCACATTCTCAAATAAACGTCTGGACTCTGCAGACGAACAAACGCCAACATCATGTGGAAGCAAAAACGTGCTGCAACCTCTGGGGGAAACACGCCAACCCGCATGGAGGAACCACAAACTGGGTAACCCGCATGTGCAGAAGTATGATTTGGTAGGGAACTCGCCTCTCGGAGGACAGGACCCCAAGAGGCGGATGGCTCAGCAGTCCCCGGATTCCCCAAGCCCGAGGAACCAGGTGCTCTAAATTGGCATACAGAACAAAACTGGTTGACAGGCGTCAACGAGGCCACTCCGGATTCATCACCGGACACAGAATCTGAAATCAAAATAGTCTCAGTATCAGAATCCTCTGTAACTGAATCTGAAATTAACACAGTCTCAGCATCAGAATCCTCCATAGCTGGATAGAGGATATTTAAATATGGACTAAAGTAGTAAAAAAACTAAACGGCACCTGACACCCCCAATGGCTGGGGCACTCACCACCTCCTATGACCAGACCCCTGGGACTAGAAAATTTCCTTCGCCATGCGGTCAGGAATGCGGAAATGGAACAATGGAACGTAGCCACACCCGAACACATAGCGAACCGTACAGTCCAAACCAGAGTGCCAAATTAAAAATTCTGACACTTCCCTGCCATCCTCCTGAGACGAAAGGCAAAGAATAACTGGGTGATGAGGGGAGTGGGAGGAGTATTTAAGCCTTTGGCTGGGTTGTCTTTGCCTCCTCCTGGTGGCCAGGTTCTTATTTCCCAAAAATAATGAATGCAGCTGTGGACTCTTTCCATTTAAGAAGAAAATAGAATTCTGAAATCCTAGTAACCTCAATATAGAATTATGAAGCTCTTAACACATCAAAAGGATGTAAAGAACTCTCAAATAATTCTCTAGGATTAGGACACAAAGAACGAACAACAATTTCTCTACTAATGTTGTTCAAATTCACAACCTTAGGAAAAAAAAGAAGTCCACAAAACAACTTATCTAGATGAAAAAATCAGATAAGGAGACATACAAGAGAGAGCTGAAATATCAGAAACTCTCATAGCAGAAGAGATAGTAAAAAGAAACAACGCTTTCCAAGAAAGTAGATAATCTTCAAAGAAAATATAGGCTCAAAAGAAAGAGCCTGCAAAATCTTAAGCCAAATAAGACTCCAAAAAGGAGAAATTAATAAATGAACAGGCTTGATACCAACCAAAGCCTGAACAAAACAGTGAATATCAGGAAGTTTAAACAATCTTTCTAGGAAATAAAACAGAAAGAACAGAGATTTGTCCCTTCAATATATTTACAGACAAACTTATCCAAACCATCCTGAAAAAACTGTAAAATTCTAGGAATTCTAAAAGAATGCCAAGAGAATTTATGAGAAGAACACCATAAAATATAGGCTTTCCAAACCTGATAATACATGTTCATTGAAAAAGACTTATAAGCCTGCAACATAGTGATAAAAACCTGAGTCAGAGAAACCTCTATGACTAAACACTAATCAATTTCCATACCATCAAATTAGTAATTTGAGATCCCGATGGAAAAATAGCCCCTAAAATAAGAGGGCTGGCCAAAGAGAAAGTGACAAAGGATGGCAACTGGACATCCGAACAAGATCCACATACCAAACCTGTGAGGCCATGCTGATGCTAACAGAAACACATGAGACTGTTCCAATATGATCTTGGAAAAGAAAATTTATGCTTACCTGATAAATTTATTTCTTTTTTGACACAATGAGTCCACGGATCATCTTAATTACTAATGGGATATTCACCTCCTGGTCAGCAGGAGGTGGCAAAAAGCACCACAGCAAAGCTGTTAAATACCTCCTCCCTTCCCTCCCACTCCAGTCATTCGACCGGAGTTAAGAAGAGAAAGGAAGAACCAAGGTGCAGAGGTGTCTGAAGTTTATAATAACCAACAACCTGTCTTACAAGAACAGGGCAGGCCGTGGACTCATCGTGTCAAAAAAGAAATAAATTTATCAGGTAAGCATAAATTTTCTTTTCTTTTTTTATGACACAATGAGTCCACGGATCATCTTAATTACTAATGGGATTCAATACCCAAGCTAGAGTACACAGATGATATGGGAGGGACAAGACAGGGAACCTAAACGGAAGGCAGCACTGCTTGAAGAACCTTTCTTCCAAAAGCGGCCTCAGCTGAGGCAAAAATGATAGAACTTTGAAAAAGTGTGAAGAGAGGACCAAGTTGCAGCCTTGCAAATCTGATCCACAGAAGCTTCATTTTTGAATGCCCATGAGGAAGCAACAGCCCTCGTGGAATGAGCCATAACTTTCTCAGGAGGCTGCTGTCCAGCAATCTCATATGCAAAACGAATGATACTCTTCAGCCAAAAAGAAAGAGAAGTAGCCGTAGCTTTCTGTCCCTAACGTTTCCTGAGAAAATCACAAACAAAGGAGAAGAGTGACGAAAGTCCTTAGTTGCCTGCAGGTAAAACTGTAAAGCACGGACCACGTCCAAATTGGGCAGAAGACGTTCTTCCTGAGAAGAAGGATTAGGACACAAAGAAGGAACAACAATCTCCTGATTAATGTTCCGATCAGAAACAACCTTAGGAAGAAATCCTAATTTAGTACGTAAAACTACCTTATCTGAATGGAAAATAAGGTAAGGAGACTCATACTGCAATGCCGAGAGCTCTCGACACTCTACGAGCAGGAGAAGTAGCAACAAGAAATAAAACTTTCCAAGATAACAACTTAATATCTAAGGAATGCATAGGCTCAAACAGAGCCCCTTGAAGAACTTTGAGAATTAAATTAAGACTCCATGGAGGAGTAACTGGTTTGAACACAGGCCTGATCCTGACCAAGGCCTGACAAAATGATTGTACATCTGGGACATCCGCCAGACGTTTGTGTAGATAAGGCCGAGATTTGACCCTTTAGGACTTGTCGATAATCCTTTCTCCAATCCCTCTTGGAGAAAAACATAATTTATTATTAATTAAAAAACATAATTTATTAATTAATTTCTTTCATATTAGCAAGAGTCCATGAGCTAGTGACGTAAAGGATATACAATCCTACCAGGAGGGACAAAGTTTACCAAACCTCAAAATGCCCATAAATACACCCCTCACCACACCCACAATTCAGTTCAACGAATAGCCAAGAAGTGGGGTGATAAAGAAAGGAGTAATAAAGCATCAACAAAGGAATTTGGAAATAATTGTGCTTTATACAAAAAAATCATAAACACCATAAAAAAGGGTGGGCCTCATGGACTCTTGCCAATATGAAAGAAATGAATTTATCAGGTAAGTTCATACATAAATTATGTTTTCTTTCATGTAATTGGCAAGAGTCCATGAGCTATTGACGTATGGGATAGCAATACCCAAGATGTAGAACTCCCAAGAGTCACTAGAGAGGGAGGGATAAAAATAAAAACAGCCATTTTCCGCTGGAAAAATTAATCCACAACCCAAAATATAAGTTTATTCTCATAAATGAAAGGAAAAAATTAAATCAAAAGCAGAAGAATCAAACTGAAACAGCTGCCTGAAGAACTTTTCTACCAAAAACTGCTTCCGAAGAAGCAAATACATCAAAATGGTAGAATTTAGTAAATGTATGCAAAGAAGACCAAGTAGCAGCTTTGCAAATCTGATCAACTGAAGCTTCATTCTTAAAAGCCCAGGAAGTGAAAACTGATCTAGTAGAATGAGCTGTAATTCTCTAAGGCGGGGCTTGACCCGACTCCAAATAGGCTTGATGAATAAAAAGCTTTAACCATGAAGCCAAAGAAAGGGCAGAAGCCTTCTGACCTTTCCTAGAACCAGAAAAGATAACAAATAGACTAGATGTCTTCCTGAAATCTTTAGTAGCTTCAACATAATATTTCAGAGCTCTCACCACATCCAAAGAATGTAAAGATCTCTCCAAAGAATTCTTAGGATTAGGACACAAGGAAGGAACAACAATTTCTCTATTAATGTTGTTAGAATTCACAACCTTAGATAAGAATTTAAATGAAGTCCGCAAAACTGCCTTATCCTGAAGAAAAAAACAGAAAAAGAGATTCACAAGAGAGAGCGAATAATTCAGAAACTCTTCTAGCAGAAGAGATGACCAAAAGAAACACTTTCCAAGAAAGTAGTTTAATGTCCAAAGAATGCATAGGCTCAAACGGAGGAGCCTGTAAAACCAAATTAAGACTCCAAGGAGGAGAGATTGATTAATGACAGGCTTGATACGAACCAAAACCTGCACAAAACAATGAATATCAGGAAGTTTAGCAATCTTTCTGTGAAATAAAACAGAAAGAGCAGAGATTTGTCCTTTCAAGGAACTTGCAGACAAACCTTTATCCAAACTATCCTGAAGAAACTGTAAAATACTAGGAATTCTAAAAGAATGCCAAGAGAATTTATGAGAAGAACACCATGAAATGTAAGTCTTCCAAACTCGATAATAAATCTTTCTAGAAACAGATTTACGAGCCTGCAACATAGTATTAATCACGGAGTCAGAAAAACCTCTATGACTAAGCACTAAGCGTTCAATTTCTATACCTTCAAATTTAATGATTTGAGATCCTGATGGAAAAACAGACCTTGAGATAGAAAGTCTGGCCTTAATGGAAGTGGCCAAGGTTGGCAACTGGACATCCAAACAAGATCCGCATACCAAAACCTGTGAGGCCATGCTGGAGCCACCAGCAGCACAAACAATTGCTCCATGATGATTTTGGAGATCACTCTTGGAAGAAGAACTAGAGGCGGAAAAATATAAGCAGGTTGATAACACCAAGGAAGTGTCAATGCATCCACTGCTTCCGCCTGAGGATCCCTGGACCTGGACAGGTACCTGGGAAGTTTCTTGTTTAGATGAGATGCCATCAGATCTATTTCTGGAAGCACCCACATCTGAACAACTTGAGAAAATACATCTGGGTGGAGAGACCATTCTCCCGGATGTAAAGTCTGATGACTGAGGTAATCCGCTTACCAATTGTCTATACCTGGGATATGAACCGCAGATTTTAGACAGGAGCTGGATTCCGCCCAAACAAGTATCCAAGATACTTCTTTCATAGCTTGAGGACTGTGAGTCCCACCCTGATGATTGACATATGTCACAGTTGTGATATTGTCTGTCTGAAAGCAAATGAACGGTTCTCTCTTCAACAGAGTCCAAAACTGAAGAGCCCTGAGAATCGCACGGAGTTCCAAAATATTTATTGGTAATCTCGCCCTTGAGATTTCCAAACCCCTTGTACTGTCAGAGATCCCCAAACAGCTAATCATAGCCCTATCAACTTTGGGGATCTTTTCCCAAAACTCCAGTCTAACTGCTGGCAAAGGATACACTTTTTTTAAACCTTAAAGAAGGAATAAAAGAAGTACAAGGCCTATTCCAATCCTTAAAAAATCATATCAGAAATAGCATCAGGAACTGGAAAATCTCTGGAATAACCACAGGAGGTTTATAAACAGAATTTAAACGTTTACTAGTTTTAATATCAAGAGGACTAGTCTCCTCAATATCCAATATAATCAACACTTCTTTAACAAAAGAAAAAACGAATGTACTCCATTTAAAATAAATAAGTAGATTTGTCAGTGTCAATATCTGAGGAAGGATCTTCTGGATCAGATAGATCCTCATCAGAGGAGGATAATTCAGTATGTTGTCGGTCATTTGAAATTGCATCAACTTTATGAGAAGTTTTAAAAGACCTTTACATTTATTAGAAGGCGGGATGGCAGACAAAGCCCTCTGAATAGAATCAGCAATAAATTCTTATAAATTCACAGGTATATCTTGTACATTAGATGTTAAAAGAACAGCAACAGGCAATGTACTATTACTGATGGACACATTCTCTGCATGTAAAAGTTTATCATGGCAACTTATTACAAACCACAGCTGGAGATATAATCTCCACAAGATTACAACAAATATACTTAGCTTTGGTAGAACTGTTATCGGGCAGCAGGGTTCCAACAGTGATTTATGAGACAGGATCAGATTGAGACATTTTGCAATGTAAGAGAAAAAAACAACATATAAAGCAAAATGATCAATTTCCTTATATGGCAGTTTCAGGAATGAGAAAAAAATGCAAACAGAATAGCCCTCTGATAGAAAAAAAGGCAAGAGGCATATAGGAATGGGGTGTAAAATAATGAAAATATTTGGTGCCAAGTTTTTTGGCATCCGGAAATGAGACACTCGCGTCATTGAAGACGCAACCTTGTGAATGGACTTTGCGTCGACAAAGACGCCGGAAATTACGAATATGCATCATCGAACGTAACTTTGCACCAAAAAAAATGCGCCAAAAATGACGCAATATAGTTTGGCATTTCGCGCCCTCGCGAGCCTAATTCTGCCAGCGAATTTAAAATTACAGTCAATTGAAAAAAGACTATACCCCAGGTAAGAAATACATTTTCCTAAAAAATGCATTTCCCAGATATGAAACTGACAGTCTGCAAAAGGAAATATACTGAAACCTGAATCATGGCAAATATAAGTACAATACATATATTTAGAACTTTATATAAATACATAAAGTGCCAAATCATAGCTGAGAGTGTCTTAAGTAATGAAAACATACTTACCAAAAGACACCCATCCACATATAGCAGATAGCCAAACCAGTACTGAAACGGTTATCAGTAGAGGTAATGGAATATGATAGTATATCGTCGATCTGAAAAGGGATGTAGGAGATGAATCTCTACGACCGATAACAGAGAACCTATGAAATAGATCTCCCGTGAGGAAAATCATTGCATTCAATAGGTGATACTCCCTTCACATCCCTCTGACATTCACTGTATTCTGAGAGGAATCGGGCTTCAAAATGCTGAGAAGCGCATATCAACGTAGAAATCTTAGCACAAACTTATTTCACCACCTCCATAGGAGGCAAAGTTTGTAAAACTGAATTGTGGGTGTGGTGAGGAGTGTATTTATAGGCATTTTGAGGTTTGGGAAACAACGGAAGTCTCCAAGGTGGCAGAGATGACATGTCCACCATATCTGCATCCCAAATCCTGCGAGGCCAAGCAGGAGCAATGAGGATCACCAATGCCCTCTCCTGCTTGATTCGAGCAATGACCTGAGGAAGAAACGCAAACGGAGGAAATAGGTATGCTAGACTGAAGGTCCAAGGAACCGCTAGAGAATCTATCAGTTCCACCTGGGGGTCCCTGGATTTTGACCCGTATCTCGGGAGCTTGGCATTCTGTCGAGATGTCATAAGATCTAATTCCGGTTGACCCCACTTGAGAATCAGGTTGGAGAACACTTCTGGATGGAGTTCCCACTCCCCCGGATGATAGGTCTGTCTACTCAGGAAGTCCGCCTCCCAGTTGTCCACCCCTGGGATGTGGATTGCCGACAGGCAGCAAGAATGTGCCTCTGCCCACTGAATTATCTTGGTTACCTCTGTCATCGCTAAGGAACTCCTCGTTCCTCCCTGATGAATGATGTAAGCCACCAATGTCCGACTGGAACCTGATAAACTGGGCCGAGGATAACTGAGGCCAGGCCAGAAGAGCACTGAAGATCGCTCTCAGTTCCAGGAAGATTATAGGAAGGACAGACTCTGACTGAGTCCAAACTCACTGAGCCTTTAGGGAACCCCAGATTGCTCCCCACCCTAGAAGGCTGGCATCTGTTGTCACAATCACCCAAGATGGTCTGCGAAAGCAGGTTCCCTGGGAGAGATGATCCAGAGACAACCACCAATGAAGAGAATCCCTTGTCTCCTGCTCCAGAAGCATTCGAGGAGACAAGTCTGCATAATCTCCTTTCCATTGCCTGAGCATACTTAACTGCAGAGGTCTGAGATGGAATCAAGCAAACGGGATGATGTCCATTGCCGCTACCATCAGCCCGATTACCTCCATGTACTGAGCCACTTATGGCCGAGGAGTGGACTGAAGAGCTAGACAAGTATCGAAAATCTTTGATTTCCTGACTTCTGTCAGAAAAATCTTCATTGATGGGATCTATTATTGTTCCCAAGAAGGGAACCCTTGTACTTGGGACTAAGGAACGCTTTCCTGAATTTACCTTCCATCCATGAGATCTCATGAAGGATAACACCATGTCCGTGTGGGGACTTGCTTGTTGTAAGGATGGCGCCTGGACTAGGATGTCGTCCAGATATGGTGCCACTGCAATGCCCAGTGACCGAAGCATCGCAAACAGCAATCCCAGAACCCTTGTGAAAATTTCGGGAACTGTGGCAAGCCACAAATTGGAAGTGTTTTCTAGAAAGGTAAACCTTAGAAACTTGTAATGATCAAAGTGAATGGTAAAATGCAAGAACGCGTCCTTAAATCCACCGTTGTCAATAAATTGACCCTCCTGGACCAAAGTGAGAATGGAACGAATAGTTTCCATCTTGAAGGACGGTATTCTGAGGAGTTTGTCTTAGACTTTATTTTTTAAAATAGACCGAAAGGTTCCCTCTTGATTTGAGAACCCGATTGGAATAAAATTCCAGACCCTGTTCCTAATCGGAAGAGGAACTATCACTCCCAGGTCGGAGAGGTCTCCTACATAGTGTAAGAACGCCTCTCCTCTTGTCTGGTCTGCCGATAATCTTGAAAGCAGAAACCTGCCCCTGGGAGGAAGTCTTGAACTCTAATTTGTATCCCAGGGACACAGAGTCCCCAAGTGATCATGAAATCACAAACCCCAAGCTTGATCGAAGAAGGAAAAACCTGCCCCCTAAGCCTGGCTGGAGGTACCAGAAGACTTAGACTGCTCCTGCTTGGGAGAAGAAGTGAAAGTATTTCCCCAGAAAACTCGGAAGAACTGAAATAATCTCTGACGTCCTCTTATTGACGCTTATTTGTCTTATTCTGTAGATGAAACATCCACAGACCAAGATTTTAACCATAATGCTCTGCTGGCCAGTATGGTAAAGCCTGAATCAGAGAGCCCAGCATAACACTCCTCTGTATTAAAGGAGATTACTCATTTAAAGGCCTTTATACTATCCCTACGAAGGGGAGGGTGTCTGTCCAATAGAAACAGACAACACATCAAACCAGTATGCCGCTGCACTGGAGACAGTAGCCATACCAACCGCAGGTTGTCCATGTAAACCCTCAAACTTCTATCCATAGGGTTCTTCTCCTGCATCAGGTACAAAAGGAACTACTATCCACTATGGGAATAGTATCTCCCTACTGCAAAGACTCTGTTATAGAGTCTGCTTTTTAAAGCATCCTATTTAATATAGGAAAGGAGAAAAAGGTAATAACCAGTTTCTTCGATTCCTGAGTAAATATCTTTATGGTACAGGAAATACATTCACCATGAAGGGCGCGTCACAATATTAGTAAGTTACTGGACTCTCTAGGATAGACTACGCCGGTAGTCACGGAGTTGCCCAGGGTAGCCAAATATCTATTCAAGTAAGCAATGGACGTATTCAAGTTAAAACTGAAAAAAACAACCTCAGAATCAGATAAGGGAATTACCCCATCTGAGTCTAAGAATTCCCCCTCAAAAACTACAGAAGTATCTTCCTCTTTCAGGTTACAGGGAAAAAAACCTTTGTAGTAGCTACTACTAAATCAATCACACTAACTGATTGAAAATATATCCTCTTGCACTTTTCCCTACAGCGTGGGAAAAACAGACAATGCTTGAAATGCAAGGTAACTCCAAGTGGAGTGTGAGAGGAAGCGCAGGGCACTGCATGTGGGCTATAAAAAATTTTTTTTATTTTTTATTGGTACTCTATGGGAGAAACTTGTGGCATAACTTGACCATTGTCAATAGACTCCTAAACAGCATGCGCCTTAGAAGGAGTAGGTCTAATTTTATAAAATAATTTTCTCTCAATAGATGAGAAAAAAACATAATTTATGCTTACCTGATAAATTTATTTCTCTTGTAGTGTATTCAGTCCACGGGTCATCCATTACTTATGGGATTATATCTCCTTCCCAACAGGAAGTTGCAAGAGGATCACCCAAGCAGAGCTGCTATATAGCTCCTCCCCTCACATGTCATATCCAGTCATTCGACCGAAACAAGACAAGAAAGGAGAAACCATAGGGTGCAGTGGTGACTGGAGTTTTAATTAAAATTTAAATCTGCCTTAAAAGACAGGGCGGGCCGTGGACTGAATACACTACAAGAGAAATAAATTTATCAGGTAAGCATAAATTATGTTTTCTCTTGTTAAGTGTATTCAGTCCACGGGTCATCCATTACTTATGGGATACCAATACCAAAGCTAAAGTACACGGATGATGGGAGGGACAAGGCAGGAACTTAAACGGAAGGAACCACTGCCTGTAGAACCTTTCTCCCAAAAACAGCCTCCGAAGAAGCAAAAGTGTCAAATTTGTAAAATTTTTAAAAAGTGTGAAGTGAAGACCAAGTTGCAGCCTTGCAAATCTGTTCAACAGAGGCCTCATTCTTAAAAGCCCAGGTGGAAGCCACAGCTCTAGTGGAATGAGCTGTAATTCTTTCAGGGGGCTGCTGTCCAGCAGTCTCATAGGCTAAACGTATTATGCTACGAAGCCAAAAGGAGAGAGAGGTTGCCGAAGCTTTTTTACCTCTCCTCTGACCAGAGTACACGACAAACAGGGAAGAAGTTTGACGAAAATCTTTAGTTGCCTTTAAATAGAACTTCAGGGCACGGACCACGTCCAGATTATGCAAAAGTCGTTCCTTCTTTGAAGAAGGATTAGGACATAATGATGGAACAACAATCTCCTGATTGATATTCCTGTTAGGTAAAAACCCAGGTTTAGTACGCAGAACTACCTTGTCTGAATGGAAAATCAGATAAGGAGAATCACAATGTAAGGCCGATAACTCAGAGACTCTTCGAGCCGAGGAAATAGCCATCAAAAACAGAACTTTCCAAGATAAAAGCTTAATATCAATGGAATGAAGGGGTTCAAACGGGACCCCTTGAAGAACTTTAAGAACCAAGTTTAAGCTCCACGGAGTAGCAACAGTCTTAAACACCGGCTTAATCCTAGCCAAAGCCTGACAAAAAGCCTGGACGTCTGGAACTTCTGCCAGACGTTTGTGTAAGAGAATAGACAGAGCAGAAATCTGTCCTTTTAATGAACTAGCAGATAAACCCTTTTCTAAACCTTCTTGTAAAAAAGACAATATCCTAGGAATCCTAACCTTACTCCATGAGTAACCCTTGGATTCGCACCAATATAAATATTTACGCCATATCTTATGGTAAATTTTCCTGGTAACAGGCTTCCGTGCCTGTATTAAGGTATCAATAACTGACTACGAGAAGCCACGCTTGATAGAATCAAGCGTTCAATCTCCATGCAGTCAGCCTCAGAGAAATTAGATTTGGATGTTTGAAAGGACCTTGTATTAGAAGGTCCTGCCTCAGAGGTAGAAACCACGGTGGACAGGACGGCATGTCCACTAGGTCTGCATACCAGGTCCTGCGTGCCCACGCAGGCGCTATCAGAATCACCGATGCTCTCTCCTGTTTGATCTTGGCAATCAGTCGAGGAAGCATCGGAAATGGTGGAAACACATAAGCCATGTTGAAGACCCAAGGGGCTGTCAGAGCATCTATCAGTGCCGCTCCCGGGTCCCTGGACCTGGATCCGTAACAAGGAAGCTTGGCGTTCTGGCGAGACGCCATGAGATCCAGATCTGGTTTGCCCAACGATGAATCAGTTGAGCGAAGACCTCCGGATGAAGTTCCCACTCCCCCGGATGAAAGGTCTGGCGACTTAGAAAATCCGCCTCCCAGTTCTCCACGCCTGGGATGTAGATCGCTGACAGGTGGCAAGAGTGAGACTCTGCCCAGCGAATTATCTTTTAGACTTCCAACATCGCTAGGGAACTCCTGGTTCCCCCTTGATGGTTGATGTAAGCCACAGTCGTGATGTTGTCCGACTGAAATCTGATGAACCTCAGTGTTGCTAACTGAGGCCAAGCTAGAAGAGCATTGAGTATTGCTCTCAACTCCAGAATATTTATTGGGAGTAGTTTCTCCTCCTGAGTCCATAATCCCTGAGCCTTCAGGGAGTTCCAGACTGCGCCCCAACCTAGAAGGCTGGCATCTGTTGTTACAATCGTCCAATCTGGCCTGCGAAAGGTCATACCCTTGGACAGATGGACCCGAGAAAGCCACCAGAGAAGAGAATCTCTGGTCTCTTGGTCCAGATTTAGCAGAGGGGACAAATCTGAGTAATCCCCATTCCACTGACTTAGCATGCATAATTGCAGCGGTCTGAGATGCAGGTGCGCAAATGGCACTATGTCCATTGCCGCTACCATTAAGCCGATTACTTCCATGCACTGAGCCACTGACGGGCGTGGAATGGAATGAAGGACACAGCAAGCATTTAGAAGCTTTGATAACCTGGACTCCGTCAGGTAAATTTTAATCTCTACAGAATCTATAAGAGTCCCTAGAAAGGGGACTCTTGTGAGTGGTGATAGAGAACTCTTTTCCACGTTCACTTTCCACCCATGCGACCTCAGAAATGCCAGAACTATCTCTGTATGAGACTTGGCCATTTGAAAGCTTGACGCCTGTATCAGGATGTCGTCTAGATACGGAGCCACTGCTATGCCTCGCGGTCTTAGAACCACCAGAAGTGAGCCCAGAACCTTTGTAAAGATTCTCGGGGCCGTAGCCAACCCGAAGGGAAGAGCTACAAACTGGTAATGCCCGTCTAGAAAGGCAAATCTTAGGTACCGATAATGATCTTTGTGAATCGGTATATGAAGGTAGGCATCCTTTAAGTCTACCGTGGTCATGTATTGACCCTCTTGGATCATGGGTAGGATGGTTCGAATAGTTTCCATTTTGAATGATGGAACTCTTAGGAATTTGTTTAAGATTTTTAGGTCCAAGATTGGTCTGAAGGTTCCCTCTTTCTTGGGAACCACAAAGAGATTTGAGTAAAAACCTTGCCCTTGTTCCGTCCGCGGAACTGGGTGGATCACCCCCATTACTAAGAGGTCTTGCACACAGCGTAGAAATGCCTCTTTCTTTATTTGGTTTGCTGATAATCTTGAAAGATGAAATCTCCCTTGTGGAGGAGATGCCTTGAAGTCCAGAAGATATCCCTGAGATATGATCTCCAACGCCCAGGGATCCTGGACATCTCTTGCCCAAGCCTGGGCGAAGAGAGATAGTCTGCCCCCCACTAGATCCGTTTCCGGATAGGGGGCCCTCTCTTCATGCTGTCTTAGGGGCAGAAGTAGGCTTTCTGGCCTGCTTGCCCTTGTTCCAGGGCTGGTTAGCTTTCCAGCCCTGTCTGTAACGAGCAACAGGTCTTTCCTGTTTTGGAGCGGAGGAAGTTGATGCTGCTCCTGCCTTGAAGTTACGAAAGGCACGAAAATTAGACTGTTTGGCCTTTGATTTGGCCCTGTCCTGAGGAAGAGTATGACCCTTACCTCCAGTAATGTCAGCAATAATTTCTTTCAAGCCGGGCCCGAATAAGGTCTGCCCTTTGAAAGGAATATTAAGCAATTTAGATTTAGAAGTCACGTCAGCTGACCAGGATTTTAGCCATAGCGCTCTGCTCGCCTGGATGGCGAATCCAGAGTTCTTAGCCGTTAGTTTGGTTAAATGTACAACGGCATCAGAAACAAATGCATTAGCTAGCTTAAGTGCTTTAAGCTTGGCCATAATCTCATCCAATGGAGCTGTGCGAATGGCCTCTTCCAGAGACTCAAACCAGAATGCCGCAGCAGCAGTGACAGGCGCAATGCATGCAAGGGGCTGTAAGATAAAACCTTGTTGAACAATCATTTTCTTAAGGTAACCTTCTAATTTTTTATCCATTGGATCCGAGAAAACACAACTATCCTCCACCGGGATAGTGGTTCGTTTAGCTAAAGTAGAAACTACTCCCTCCACCTTAGGGACCGTCTGCCATAAGTCTCGTGTGGTGGCGTCTATTGGGAACATTTTTCTAAATATCGTAGGAGGGGAAAAGGGCACACCAGGTCTATCCCACTCCTTGCTAATAATTTCTGTAAGCCTTTTAGATATAGGAAAAACGTCAGTACACACCGGTACCGCAAAGTATCTATCCAACCTACATACTTTCTCTGGAATTGCAACCGTGTTACAATCATTCAGAGCCGCTAATACCTCCCTTAACAATACACAGAGGTTCTCAAGCTTAAATTTAAAATTAGAAATCTCTGAATCCGGTCTCCCTGGATCAGATCCGTCACCCACAGAATTCAGGCAATTTAGATAATACCTCTGTCAAAACAGCAGCAATGTCTTGCAAAGTGATTTGTATGGGCCTCTCTGATATACTTGGCGCCACAATATCACGCGCCTCCTGAGCGGGAGGCGAAGGTACTGACACGTGAGGAGAGTTAGTCGGCATAACTTCCCCCTCGTTGTCTGGTGATAATTTCTTTACAGATATAGATTGACTTTTATTCAAAGTGACATCAATACATCTAGTACACATATTTCTGTGGGGCTCCACATTGGCCTTCAAACAGATTCATCTGTGTCAGACATGTTTAAACAGACTCGCAATGAGACTAGCAAGCTTGGAAAATCCTTTCAAATAAATTTACAAGCAATATAAAAAACGCTACTGCGCCTTTAAGAAGCACAAAAAAATCGTCACAGTTGAAATAACAATGAACCAAATCATTTATAGCAACCAAATTTTCACAGTAAATGTATTAAGTTAGCAAAGCATTGCACCCACTAGCAAATGGATGATTAACCCCTTAATACCCAAAAAACATAATTTATGTAAGAACTTACCTGATAAATTCATTTCTTTCATATTAGCAAGAGTCCATGAGCTAGTGACGTATGGGATATACATTCCTACCAGGAGGGGCAAAGTTTCCCAAACCTCAAAATGCCTATAAATACACCCCTCACCACACCCACAATTCAGTTTAACGAATAGCCAAGAAGTGGGGTGATAAAAAAGTGCGAAAGCATATAAAATAAGGAATTGGAATAATTGTGCTTTATACAAAATCATAACCACCACAAAAAAAGGGCGGGCCTCATGGACTCTTGCTAATATGAAAGAAATGAATTTATCAGGTAAGTTCTTACATAAATTATGTTTTCTTTCATGTAATTAGCAAGAGTCCATGAGCTAGTGACGTATGGGATAATGACTACCCAAGATGTGGATCTTTCCACACAAGAGTCACTAGAGAGGGAGGAATAAAATAAAGACAGCCAATTCCTGCTGAAAATAATCCACACCCAAAATAAAGTTTAACGAAAAACATAAGCAGAAGATTCAAACTGAAACCGCTGCCTGAAGTACTTTTCTACCAAAAACTGCTTCAGAAGAAGAAAATACATCAAAATGGTAGAATTTAGTAAAAGTATGCAAAGAGGACCAAGTTGCTGCTTTGCAGATCTGGTCAACCGAAGCTTCATTCCTAAACGCCCAGGAAGTAGAAACTGACCTAGTAGAATGAGCTGTAATTCTCTGAGGCGGAGTTTTACCCGACTCAACATAGGCAAGATGAATTAAAGATTTCAACCAAGATGCCAAAGAAATGGCAGAAGCTTTCTGGCCTTTTCTAGAACCGGAAAAGATAACAAATAGACTAGAAGTCTTACGAAAAGATTTCGTAGCTTCAACATAATATTTCAAAGCTCTAACAACATCCAAAGAATGCAACGATTTCTCCTTAGAATTCTTAGGATTAGGACATAATGAAGGAACCACAATTTCTCTACTAATGTTGTTGGAATTCACAACTTTAGGTAAAAATTCAAAAGAAGTTCGCAACACCGCCTTATCCTGATGAAAAATCAGAAAAGGAGACTCACAAGAAAGAGCAGATAATTCAGAAACTCTTCTGGCAGAAGAGATGGCCAAAAAGAACAAAACTTTCCAAGAAAGTAATTTAATGTCCAATGAATGCATAGGTTCAAACGGAGGAGCTTGAAGAGCTCCCAGAACCAAATTCAAACTCCAAGGAGGAGAAATTGACTTAATGACAGGTTTTATACGAACCAAAGCTTGTACAAAACAATGAATATCAGGAAGAATAGCAATCTTTCTGTGAAAAAGAACAGAAAGAGCAGAGATTTGTCCTTTCAAAGAACTTGCGGACAAACCCTTATCTAAACCATCCTGAAGAAACTGTAAAATTCTCGGTATTCTAAAAGAATGCCAGGAAAAATGATGAGAAAGACACCAAGAAATATAAATCTTCCAGACTCTATAATATATCTCTCGAGATACAGATTTACGAGCCTGTAACATAGTATTAATCACAGAGTCAGAGAAACCTCTTTGACCAAGAATCAAGCGTTCAATCTCCATACCTTTAAATTTAAGGATTTCAGATCCTGATGGAAAAAAGGAACTTGTGACAGAAGGTCTGGTCTTAACGGAAGAGTCCACGGTTGGCAAGAGGCCATCCGGACAAGATCCGCATACCAAAACCTGTGAGGCCATGCCGGAGCTACCAGCAGAACAAACGAGCATTCCTTCAGAATCTTGGAGATTACTCTTGGAAGAAGAACTAGAGGCGGAAAGATATAGGCAGGATGATACTTCCAAGGAAGTGATAATGCATCCACTGCCTCCGCCTGAGGATCCCGGGATCTGGACAGATACCTGGGAAGTTTCTTGTTTAGATGGGACGCCATCAGATCTATTTCTGGAAATTCCCACATTTGAACAATCTGAAGAAATACCTCTGGGTGAAGAGACCATTCGCCCGGATGCAACGTTTGGCGACTGAGATAATCCGCTTCCCAATTGTCTACACCTGGGATATGAACCGCAGAGATTAGACAGGAGCTGGATTCCGCCCAAACCAAAATTCGAGATACTTCTTTCATAGCCAGAGGACTGTGAGTCCCTCCTTGATGATTGATGTATGCCACAGTTGTGACATTGTCTGTCTGAAAACAAATGAACGATTCTCTCTTCAGAAGAGGCCAAAACTGAAGAGCTCTGAAAATTGCACGGAGTTCCAAAATATTGATCGGTAATCTCACCTCCTGAGATTCCCAAACTCCTTGTGCCGTCAGAGATCCCCACACAGCTCCCCAACCTGTGAGACTTGCATCTGTTGAAATTACAGTCCAGGTCGGAAGCACAAAAGAAGCCCCCTGAATTAAACGATGGTGATCTGTCCACCATGTTAGAGAGTGTCGAACAATCGGTTTTAAAGATATTAATTGAGATATCTTCGTGTAATCCTTGCACCATTGCTTCAGCATACAGAGCTGAAGAGGTCGCATGTGAAAACGAGCAAAGGGGATCGCGTCCGATGCAGCAGTCATAAGACCTAGAATTTCCATGCATAAGGCTACCGAAGGGAATGATTGTGACTGAAGGTTTCGACAAGCTGCAATCAACTTTAGACGTCTCTTGTCTGTTAAAGACAGAGTCATGGACACTGAATCCATCTGGAAACCCAGAAAGGTTACCCTTGTCTGAGGAATCAAAGAACTTTTTGGTAAATTGATCCTCCAACCATGATCTTGAAGAAACAACACAAGTCGATTCGTATGAGATTCTGCTAAATGTAAAGACTGAGCAAGTACCAAGATATCGTCCAAATAAGGAAATACCACAATACCCTGTTCTCTGATTACAGACAGCAGGGCACCGAGAACCTTTGTAAAAATTCTTGGAGCTGTAGCTAGGCCAAACGGCAGAGCCACAAATTGGTAATGCTTGTCCAGAAACGAGAATCTCAGGAACTGATAATGATCTGGATGAATCGGAATATGCAGATATGCATCCTGTAAATCTATTGTGGACATATAATTCCCTTGCTGAACAAAAGGTAAGATAGTCCTTACAGTTACCATCTTGAACGTTGGTATCCTTACATAACGAATCAATATTTTTAGATCCAGAACTGGTCTGAAGGAATTCTCCTTCTTTGGTACAATGAAGAGATTTGAATAAAACCCCATCCCCTGTTCCGGAACTGGAACTGGCATAATTACTCCAGTCAACTCTAGATCTGAAAACACATTTCAGAAATGCTTGAGCTTTTACTGGATTTACTGGGACACGGGAAAGAAAAAATCTCTTTGCAGGAGGTCTCAACTTGAAACCAATTCTGTACCCTTCTGAAACAATGCTCTGAATCCAAAGATTGTGAACAGAATTGATCCAAATTTCCTTGAAAAAACGTAACCTGCCCCCTACCAGCTGAGCTGGAATGAGGGCCGCACCTTCATGTGGACTTAGAAGCAGGCTTTGCCTTTCTAGCTGGCTTGGATTTATTCCAGACTGGAGATGGTCTCCAAACTGAAACTGCTCCTGAGGATGAAGGATCAGGCTTTTGTTCTTTGTTGAAACGAAAGGAACGAAAACGATTATTAGCCCTGTTTTTACCTTTAGATTTTTTATCCTGTGGTAAAAAAGTTCCTTTCCCACCAGTAACAGTTGAAATAATGGAATCCAACTGAGAACCAAATAATTTGTTACCCTGGAAAGAAATGGAAAGTAAAGTTGATTTAGAAGCCATATCAGCATTCCAAGTTTTAAGCCATAAAGCTCTTCTAGCTAAAATAGCTAGAGACATAAACCTGACATCAACTCTGATAATATCAAAAATGGCATCACAGATAAAATTATTAGCATGCTGAAGAAGAATAATAATATCATGAGAATCACGATGTGTTACTTGTTGCGCTAAAGTTTCCAACCAAAAAGTTGAAGCTGCAGCAACATCAGCCAAAGATATAGCAGGTCTAAGAAGATTACCTGAACACAGATAAGCTTTTCTTAGAAAGGATTCAATTTTCCTATCTAGAGGATCCTTAAACGAAGTACCATCTGACGTAGGAATAGTAATACGTTTAGCAAGGGTAGAAATAGCCCCATCAACTTTAGGGATCTTGTCCCAAAATTCTAATCTGTCAGACGGCACAGGATATAATTGCTTAAAACGTTTAGAAGGAGTAAATGAATTACCCAAATTATCCCATTCTTTGGAAATTACTGCAGAAATAGCATTAGGAACAGGAAAAACTTCTGGAATAACCACAGGAGCTTTAAATACCTTATCTAAACGTTTAGAATTAGTATCAAGAGGACCAGAATCCTCTATTTCTAAAGCAATTAGTACTTCTTTAAGTAAAGAACGAATAAATTCCATTTTAAATAAATATGAAGATTTATCAGCATCAACCTCTGAGACAGAATCCTCTGAACCAGAGGAATCATCAGAATCAGAATGATGATGTTCATTTAAAAATTCATCTGTAGGGAGAGAAGTTTTAAAAGATTTTTTACGTTTACTAGAAGGAGAAATAACAGACATAGCCTTCTTTATGGATTCAGAAACAAAATCTCTTATATTATCAGGAACATTCTGCACCTTAGATGTTGAAGGAACTGCAACAGGCAATGGTACTTTACTAAAGGAAATATTATCTGCTTTAACAAGTTTGTCATGACAATCAATACAAACAACAGCTGGAGGAATAGCTACCAAAAGTTTACAGCAGATACACTTAGCTTTGGTAGATTCAGTACTTGACAGCGATTTTCCTGTAGTATCTTCTGACTCAGATGCAACGTGAGACATCTTGCAATATGTAAGAGAAAAAACAACATATATATAAAGCAAAATTGATCAAATTCCTTAAATGACAGTTTCAGGAATGGGAAAAAATGCCAAAGAACAAGCTTCTAGCAACCAGAAGCAATAAAAAATGAGACTTAAATAATGTGGAGACAAAAGTGACGCCCATATTTTTTTGCGCCAAATAAGACGCCCACATTATTTGGCGCCTAAATGCTTTCTGGCGCCAAAAATGACGCCACGTCCGGAACGCCGACATTTTTGGCGCAAAATAACGTCAAAAAATGACGCAACTTCCGGCGACACGTATGACGCCGGAAACGGAAATAGAATTTTTGCGCCAAAAAAGTCCGCGCCAAGAATGACGCAATAAAATGAAGCATTTTCAGCCCCCGCGAGCCTAACAGCCCACAGGGAAAAAGTCAAATTTTAAGGTAAGAAAAATGTTAAATTAAAATGCATTATCCCAAATATGAAACTGACTGTCTGAAAATAAGGAAAGTTGAACATTCTGAGTCAAGGCAAATAAATGTTTGAATACATATATTTAGAACTTTATAAACAAAGTGCCCAACCATAGCTAGGAGTGTCACAGAAAATAAGACTTACTTACCCCAGGACACTCATCTACATATAGCAGATAGCCAAACCAGTACTGAAACGAGAATCAGCAGAGGTAATGGTATATATAAGAGTATATCGTCGATCTGAAAAGGGAGGTAAGAGATGAATCTCTACGACCGATAACAGAGAACCTATGAAATAGACCCCGTAGAAGGAGATCACTGCATTCAAATAGGCAATACTCTCCTCACATCCCTCTGACATTCACTGCACGCTGAGAGGAAAACCGGGCTCCAACTTCCTGCGGAGCGCATATCAACGTAGAATCTAGCACAAACTTACTTCACCACCTCCATCGGAGGCAAAGTTTGTAAAACTGAATTGTGGGTGTGGTGAGGGGTGTATTTATAGGCATTTTGAGGTTTGGGAAACTTTGCCCCTCCTGGTAGGAATGTATATCCCATACGTCACTAGCTCATGGACTCTTGCTAATTACATGAAAGAAATGGATAATCAATTTAACAATTAACGTTTTTATCACAGTCAAACACACTGTCACAGGTCTGCTGTGACTGATTACCTCCCTCAAACTGACTTTTGAAGACCCCTGAGCTCTCTAGAGACGTCCTGGATCAAGGAGGAAGAAGCAGGAAGACTGAAACTGAATTTTTACTGCGCAAAAAAGCGCTAAAATAGGCCCCTCCCACTCCTATTACAACAGTGGGAAACCTCAGTTAACTGTTTCTATTAGAAAAAAACAACAGCCATGTGGAAAATCATGCCCCAAAAGATTTATCACCAAAGTACCTCACAAAAAACGAATAACATGCCAGTAAACGTTTTAAACATACACTTTAAAAGTTAGGTAGTGTTATTAATAAGCCTGCTACCAGTCGCTTCTACTGCAGTTAAGGCTTATACAATACTTCAGTATTAACAGTATTTTCTTAGTCAAATTCCATTACTTAGAAAATCACTTATTGTACATACATTCATCAGCCTGATACCAGTCGCTGCTGCATTTAAGGCTGTACTTACATTACATCGGTATCAGCAGTATTTTCTTAGTCAATTCCATTCCTTAGAAAAATAATTTACTGCACATACCTTGTTTGCAGGATTCCCCACACGCTATTCCCTTTCTGAAAGTTACCCCACTCCTCAGAATGTGCGAGAACAGCCAGTGGATCTTAGTTACTTCTGCTAAGATCATAGAAAAACGCAGGCAGATTCTTCTTCCAAATACTGCCTGAGAACAAACAGCACACTCCGGTGCCATTTAAAATAACAAACTTTTGATTGAAGAAATAAACTAAGTATAAAAAACACCACAGACCTCTCACAACGTCCTATCTAGTTGAGTTGCAAGAGAATGACTGGGTATGACATGGGAGGGGAGGAGCTATATAGCAGCTCTGCTTGGTTGATCCTCTTGCAACTTCCTGTTGGGAAGGAGATATAATCCCATAAGTAATGGATGACCCGTGGACTGAATACACTTAACAAGAGAAATAAAGGATTGGAAGTACCATATAGACATCAAAGCTTAAGACAAGAGCCTCTTGGTCCATCCTGTCTACAGGATGAGTTAAACAAGTAAACAGTTTAATTTTTTAGAAAAAAAAATTATCACGTAAAAAGTTACTGTTTCTTTAAATTTTAAAACATAATTTTTTTTTTTTTTTAATAATTTTTATTGAGGTAACAAAGACATACATAAATAACAATGTATACTTTCATGGCAACATACCTGTATACATACATTAATTCTTGCACAGTTAATATATAGGTATGTCTGAGAACAGTAAACAATATAGATTCCCTAACAATAGGAAATACATTGGGCCATGGGCGGTACCTCATTGTATATATAAATATGTTAACATGGACACAACATAACAAAACAAATGCTAGTCATAAGACCTGGTTTTCGTATCCTACCTCTAAAGAAAAAGGCATAGGTCTTCGTGTGTCCATAACATAGATAACAACCAAGAAATATGACATTCTAAATTTGCGTGACGTAGTACGTAATAAGGCAACAGAAATAGGAATATTCCATATACTATAGTATTGAGAAAACCCCTTTTCAAGAGAGGCAGGGCCACTCTTGAACCTTAGATGTTTTATATAGACAGTATTGTGCTAGCAGCTTATAAGGCCCTACGTCTAACAATAACTATTACTCAAAGTTAGTGGCATACGTATACTTAGTAGACCCATTTTCAAGAGGATCAGGACCCCTCCCGGACCGTAGGTATTTTATATAGATAATATTGTGGTAGCCGCTTATATGGCCCTACATCTAACAATAATTATCCCTCAAGGTAGAAAAAACAGAATTTATGCTTACCTGATAAATTACTTTCTCTTACGGTGTATCCAGTCCACGGATTCATCCTTACTTGTGGGATATTCTCATTCCCTACAGGAAGTGGCAAAGAGAGCACACAGCAGAGCTGTCCATATAGCTCCCCCTCAGGCTCCGCCCCCCCAGTCATTCGACCGACGGTTAGGAGAAAAAGGAGAAACCATAGGGTGCAGTGGTGACTGTAGTTTAAACAAAAATTTTAACCTGGCTTAATTGCCAGGGCGGGCCGTGGACTGGATACACCGTAAGAGAAAGTAATTTATCAGGTAAGCATAAATTCTGTTTTCTCTTACAAGGTGTATCCAGTCCACGGATTCATCCTTACTTGTGGGATACCAATACCAAAGCTTTAGGACACGGATGAAGGGAGGGAACAAGACAGGTAACCTAAACGGAAGGCACCACTGCTTGCAAAACCTTTCTCCCAAAAATAGCCTCCGAAGAAGCAAAAGTATTGCATTTGTAAAATTTGGCAAAAGTATGCAGTGAAGACCAAGTCGCTGCCTTACAAATCTGTTCAACAGAAGCCTCATTCTTGAAAGCCCATGTGGAAGCCACAGCTCTGGTGGAATGAGCTGTAATTCGTTCAGGAGGCTGCCGTCCACCAGTCTCAAAAGCCAATCTGATGATGCTTTTCAGCCAGAAAGAAAGAGAGGTAGCAGTTGCTTTCTGACCTCTCCTCTTACCAGAATAGACAACAAACAAGGATGATGTTTGTCTGAAATCTTTAGTTGCTTGTAAATAGAATTTTAAAGCACGAACCACATCAAGATTGTGTAATAGTCGTTCCTTCCCTGAGGATGGATTAGGACACAGAGAAGGAACAATGATTTCCTGGTTAATATTCTTATTAGAAACCACTTTAGGAAGAAAACCAGGTTTGGTACGCAAAACTACCTTATCTGCATGGAACACCAGATAGGGTGAATTACACTGCAAAGCAGATAATTCTGAAACTCTTCGAGCAGAAGATATAGCTACCAAAAACAGAACTTTCCAAGATAATAACTTAATATCTATGGAATGTAAAGGTTAAATGTAACCCCTTGAAGAACTGAAAGAACTAAATTTAGACTCCATGGAGGAGCCACAGGTTTATAGACAGGCTTGATTCTGACTAAAGCCTGTGCAAACGCTTGAACGTCTGGTACATCTGCCAGACGCTTGTGTAACAAGATAGACAGAGCAGATATCTGTCCCTTTAAGGTACTAGCTGATAACCCTTTCTCCAATCCTTCTTGGAGAAAAGACAATATCCTTGGAACCCTAATCTTACTCCACGAGTAACCCTTGGATTCACACCAACAAAGATATTTCCGCCATATCTTATGGTAAATTTTCCTGGTGACAGGTTTTCTAGCTTGAATCAGAGTATCTATGACTGATTGAGAGAACCCACGCTTGGATAGAATTAAGCGTTCAATCTCCAAGCAGTCAGCTGCAGAGAAACTAGATTTGGATGCTTAAATGGACCCTGTATTAGAAGATCCTGCCTCATTGGCAGTGTCCATGGTGGGACAGATGACATGTCCACTAGGTCTGCATACCAAGTCCTGCGTGGCCACGCAGGCGCTATCAGAATTACTGAGGCCTTCTCCTGTTTGATTCTGGCTATCAGCCGAGGGAGAAGGGGAAACGGTGGAAAGACATAGGCCAGATTGAAGGACCAAGGCGCAACTAGAGCATCTATCAAAGCCGCCTTGGGGTCCCTGGACCTGAATCCGTAAAGAGGAAGTTTGGTGTTCTGACGGGACGCCATCAGATCCAACTCTGGAATGCCCCAAAGCTGAGTCAGCTGAGCAAATACCTCCGGGTGAAGTTCCCACTCCCCCGGGTGAAAAGTCTGACGACTTAGGAAATCCGCTTCCCAGTTGTCTACTCCTGGGATGTGGCTCGCAGATAGGTGGCAAGAGTGATCCTCCGCCCAGATGATTATCTTGGTTACTTCCTTCATCGCTAAGGAACTCTTTGTTCCTCCCTGATGATTGATGTATGCTACAGTCGTGATGTTGTCTGACTGAAATCTGATGAACTTGGCCCCCGCTAGCTGAGGCCAAGCCTGGAGCGTATTGAATATCGCTCTCAGCTCCAAAATGTTTATCGGGAGAAGGGACTCTTCCCGAGACCATAGGCCCTGAGCTTTCAGGGAGCCCCAGACCGCGCCCCAGCCTAACAGACTGGCGTCGGTCGTTACGATGATCCACTCCGGTCTGCGGAAGCACATTCCCTGAGACAGGTGATCCTGAGACAACCACCAGAGAAGAGAATCTCTGGTTTCCTGGTCCAGTTGGATTTGAGGAGACAAATCTGCATAATCCCCATTCCACTGTTTGAGCATGCACAATTGCAGTGGTCTTAGATGAATGCGAGCAAATGGGACTACGTCCATTGCTGCTACCATTAATCCGATAACCTCCATGCACTGAGCTACAGATGGCCGAGGAATTTTCTTATATGGACGACTGTAAAAAACAGAAACAGAGGCGCCACATGTGTAGATCAATAGATACCAAGACGTGAATCTGGACAAGACACAGGATACTCACAAACGTGAAGGCACTCTCTTGTGCCTGTTAGAGGCAGGCTGGTATTCTAAACAGCAAACCAGCTGGCTGTGTATACGAATCCCCGTCGTGATGTCCTGGAGAGGTGAATGTCCTGCAAGGCAGTCCTTGCCTGGATAGTATCCTAAAGGTTAGAACAAGGGAGAAAGGCTAAACAGCCTTTGGGTTACTTGGAAGAGATTGATGCACACACCAGACTTCGTGAATCATAAAACTAGCATTTATTGTACAGAATAAAATAGCCAGTAATGTAGCACATTACAGTTGGTGTGTTAAAATCAAATCTCTTATGATATATAGAGAAGTAAAGCGACGCGTTTCTCGGGGGTAACCCCGTTTCCCCAAGCTTGTAGGCTTGAGGAATTGAATGAAGAGCTCGGCAAGTACTTAGAAGCTTTAACTTTCTGACCTCCGTCAGAAATATTTTAATTTCTACCGAGTCTATTAATGTTCCCAGGAAGGGAACCCTTGTGAGTGGGGACAAAGAACTTTTTTCTGTGTTCACCTTCCACCCGTGAGACCTTAGAAAGGCCAGAACAATATCCGTATGAGCCTTGGCTCTGGGAAAAGACGACGCCTGAATCAAGATGTCGTCCAGATAGGGTGCTACTGCAATGCCCCGCGGTCTTAGAACCGCTAGAATGGACCCTAGCACTTTTGTTAAAATTCTTGGAGCGGTGGCCAACCCAAAGGGAAGGGCCACGAACTGGTAATGCTTGTGGTGATCTTTGTGGATAGGAATATGAAGGTACGCATCCTTTAAATCCACGGTAGTCATATATTGACCTTCCTGGATCATCGGTAAGATTGTCCGAATGGTCTCCATCTTGAAGGATGGAACTCTGAGGAATTTGTTTAGAATTTTTAGGTTCAGGATTGGTCTGAAAGTTCCTTCCTTTTTGGGAACCACAAACAGGTTTGAGTAAAAACCCAGTCCTTGTTCTGTAATTGGAACTGGACATATCACTCCCATCTTGATTAGATCTTCTACACAGCGTAAGAACGCCTCTTTCTTTGTCTGGTCTGAAGACAGACGAGAAATGTGGAACCTTCCCCTTGGAAGAAGGTCCTTGAATTCTAGAAGATATCCCTGAGCAACTATCTCTAATGCCCAGGGATCGGGAACATCTCTTGCCCAAGCCTGAGCAAAGAGAGAGAGTCTGCCCCTACCAGATCCGGTCCCGGATCAGGGGCTACCCCTTCATGCAGTCTTAGTAGCAGCTGCAGGCTTCTTGGCCTGTTTACCCTTGTTCCAGCCCTGCAAAGGCTTCCAGGTTGCCTTGGGCTGTGAAGTGTTACCCTCCTGCTTTGCGGTTGCAGAGGTTGAAGCAGGAGCGCTCCTGAAGTTGCGAAAGGAACGAAAATTAGCCTTGTTTTTAGCCTTAAAAGGCCTATCTTGCGGGAGGGCATGGCCCTTTCCCCCAGTGATATCCCCTCTTTCAACTCTGGCCCGAAAAGGGTCTTTCCCTTGAAAGGGATATTCAGTAACTTAGTTTTAGACGACACATTGGCCGACCATGATTTCAGCCACAGCGCTCTGCGCGCCATGATGGCAAAACCAGAATTTTTCGCTGCTAACTTTGCTAATTGCAAAGCGGCATCTGTTATAAAAGAATTAGCCAGCTTTAGAGCTTTAATTCTATCAATAATTTCGTCATATGAGGTCTCTGTCTGGAGCGACTCCTCCAGCGCCTCAAACCAGAAAGCCGCTGCAGTAGTCACAGGAATAATGCAGGCAATAGGTTGGAGAAGGAAACCTTGTTGAACAAATATTTTCTTTAGTAAACCTTCCAATTTTTTATCCATAGGATCTTTGAAAGCACAACTGTCTTCAATTGGTATGGTTGTGCGCTTGGCAAGTGTTGAAATTGCCCCCTCTACCTTAGGGATCGTCTGCCATGCGTCCCGCCTGGGATCAGTTATAGGGAACATTTTCTTAAAGATAGGGGGGGGGAACAAAGGGTACACCTGGTCTCTCCCACTCCCTATCCACAATGTCCGCCACCCTCTTCGGGATCGGAAACGCATCAGCGTATACAGGGACTTCTAGGAATATGTCCATTTTACACAATTTCTCTGGGACCACCATGGGGTCGCAATCATCCAGCGTAGCTAATACCTCCTTAAGCAGTACGCGGAAGTGTTCCAGCTTAAATTTAAACGCTAAGGAATCTGATTCTGCCCGCTGAGAAATCTTTCCTGTATCTGAAATTTCTCCCTCAGACAGCACATCCCTCACCGTCATTTCAGAGCGTTGTGAGGGTACAACAGATAAACCTTCCAAAGCTTCTGATTGCTCATACTCTGTTCTTAAAACCGAGCTATCACGCTTTTTAGGAAAAACTGGCAGTTTGGATAAAAATGCCGCAAGGGAATTATCCATGACTGCTGCTAATTGTTGTAATGTAATAGGGACCATTGCGCTAGAGGTACTAGGCATAGCTTGCGCGGGCGTGACTGGTGTCGACACATGGGGAGAGGAAGGTGGACTATCCTCATTTCCAAAATACTGCCATGTGGAATAAAAACCCCAAATAACACTCCAAAAGTGATAAAAACATGTATAATGATTATATTTTGTTAAAAAATAATCGATTAACAGTGTCCACCAGTCAATTTAGCCCTGTCAAATAAGCCTTCCTTCTATACTGAGTCTCAGAATATGGCTTACCTTATGGGATTCTTGTCAGTCTTCTAGCATTACTAAGTCTTGACTAGAAAAAGATGACTGAACATACCTTGTAGCAGTTAAGCCTGCAAACTGTTCCCCCCAACTGAAGTTTTCTTGGTACTCCTCAGTCCTGCGTGGGAACAGCAGTGGATTTTAGTTACAACATGCTAAAATCATTTTCCTCTCAGCAGAATTCTTCATCACTTTCTGCTAGAGAGTAAATAGTACAAACCGACACTATTACAAAATAACAAACTTTTGATTGAAGATATAAAAAACTACAAATCTAACACCACATTCACTTTACCCTCCCGTGGAGATGCTACTTGTTAGAGCGGCAAAGAGAATGACTGGGGGGGCGGAGCCTGAGGGGGAGCTATATGGGCAATCTATAGTAACTGGTCCCGCATCCATTCTTGCTGAGCTTCTAGGGGTAGTGAATTATTTTTATATACACAGCTTCATACAAAGGTGAATATAAGCACAATTACATATTTAAACAGCCATATGGATTAGAGTCACCCATCTAAAGTAAAAGAACAGGAAGAGACTATCTAAACAGTAGGGATAGTGTCCGTGGGTCTAAATAGCTCCAGTAGTGAACAATTTGTAAAGTTTTAACCATTGTATCTAACAAACATGGAGTAAAGAAATATGCAAGTCAGAGCTTAACACTCATGTAAAACATTTATACTATACATTCTTAAAATGAATATACAGAGTTGTCTGATTCAGTCACTAAGAAAGGTCCATAGTAAGTGCAGTACTATAATGCTTCAACATACTAAAATAATAACCAGCGTCATGTAAGCTAAATGCGGTGTAGGGGAAGATAAGCTTTCTGTAATGCTTTATATCAATTATCCCTTATTGGTTAGAGAGATAGCTAGGTAAAATGTATCTGTGGGGTAATATCAACCACATATGCGACAATAGATCCTCCAGGCATATTGACAGAGATGTATAACACTGCATCCCACACATACACATTATAGATAATTTACATTGTAGGCTAAATTTAACAGGCCTAAATAGTGTGTAAATATAAAACCTATGGCTATATGCCGGGTCTGGGTATGCATTCCTGCTCTTCTGAAATACCCTTCGCCCCCTAACTTAAGCAAACAGTGCTGCCGAACTGTAAGGATGACCTGCAGGGTACATACAATGGAAGTACTAAAATGAATCAGTTAACAAATAAACTGCCCCCACACATCTACATATAGAGAGCCATCCATGTAGGAGAGATAAACGGCACAACAGCTTTAACCCAGCGTAATTGCTAAGCATATACGATCTCTCAAGCTGGGTCATAAAGTCGCAAAGTCCTTGTCATAGTCAGGCACATATAATAGGAGCATGCACAAGAAAACAGAGCCTAGATGTAAAAAGTGATATATCATGTGAGCAAACCGAAGTACAGATAAGCGCTCCTGAAACAAAAACAGGCCAAACAAGAGCTGGAAATGAGTACTTAGTGTTGGCAATATGCTTAGGTGTGTGTCCAACACTTAGCCCGACAACTAAGATGGCAGGCCTCCTCCACTAACCAACACCGTCCCTGAAGGATCTGCATAGTCCCAGTCCCTTCGGAAAGGTAATCACAGTAAAGTGCGCATTCTCTCCAAAAACTCTGTGCTGCATTCGCCCAAGATGAACCAGACCGATCAGGAGATTGAACTGTAAAATAACCTGTGAGCCGTAAGTAACTCTGCGCTCCCCAGGTCTATGGTGCTTCAGCGTGGATCCATCTCTAGGTAGGTAAATTCCGCTTGCCGTTTTCGGACCCAACAATTTTTGTGAGGCTGTGGGGGACGCCAAATAGCTAGCTATCCCTGTTATAGGGGCAGAGGACCATCTAGCCTTATCGCCTAACTTATTTGCTCCACTCTCCTCATCACTCCCTTGAGGGCTGGCTGCTCCCCCTGGGACACATCAGAAGGCAGAGATCTCTCACATATACTCAACTGTAAGTCGTCCTGGTCTCCCCTCTCAGGCAGTTCAGATATACTCCATTGTATCTCCATGCCTGCATCATCCGGCTCTGCAAAAATCTTTTCTTCATGAGATGATGCCGCTTCCCTGAGGTGGGCGGACTCCATGTGGAACAAAAGCCGGTCTAATCTATCGCACATTTTGCTTTCAAAGGAGGTCATCAGCTCTTGTAGGGACACATAGAAATCCCCCATGTTAAATATTGATGTTAGGCAGAGGATGTCAATGTTCTCTGTTAACCCGGTTTCCCGGGGGGGTGCTGAGCTCTCTCTCCTTAGAGACCACCAGTGAGTCTCAGCGGTCCAGTCTAGGAAGTTCTGTTGCGTTGCAAGCAAAATTCTTTCTTTATTTTTGATAAAGTTCCAGTCAGCAAAGTGTCCCCTTTATTTTAAGATATAAATTCCTGCTGGATGGCTTTTTAAACTCCAGATTACAGGTGGAATGCAATACTGGATTACAGAGCTCCTAGTTTAGCGGCCATCTTGGACCATAGCCCGGACACGCCCCATCAATTTTTTATTTTTATGTGCAGAAGGAAGTTAACTTAGCACGCAGTTACTGCACAACCTGTCAACACCTCAGCATACCCTGCTGAGGTACCCATCTGCCCAAAAACTTTATTTTTTAAAACGAAGCCCCTAAAAAAACGAACTGTCTACATTTTTAGGCATAAAAGGTCCGGAACGTAACTGTAACATTGTCCCGCCCCACTGATATGGGAAAACACTAAGTACAGTGTTAAACAGAAACTCCTACTTCCTTTGCCGAACTCGGAAGTGGAGAAGAAAGTGCGCAGCCGAAATTGGAGCCACACGTAGCCCCGCCCATCGTGGGCGTTACAACATTAAATCTCCCGGTCGCCATTATGATTGTTAAAACAAATAAGCCACTGGGAGCAAACTGAACTATATGTGAAGCCTGGGGGCAAATTGTGCTACCGCTTGCTGGACAGCAGCTTAGCCTCTAAATGTAACAAACATATCACTTCCCACTGAGTCTAATCTTCCCTCAGCCCTAGTGAAAACAAGGCCCCCAGATATATAAACCACCTAATTTCTCTTCAGCCCCAGTGCCTGCTTATAACGTGCTGTCACTGAACACCCTCCTTTTGTATATAGGAGATAAGTCCCAGATCAATAAGTGCTCCACTTCTACTGAGATCTTCCCAGACCCAGAATAAAAAGTCAGCACTTACCTTTAAAATCTGCCTGACAGCAGGGCAGCTCAGCAGGTTTGAGAGGTCCTCTCCCTCACATAGCCCTGTGGAAAAAGAATAAAGCCTGAGTAATCTTACTTAGGCCATCAGGATTAGGACAGCATAAATGTATGGGAGGCGCAGTGAGAATTATGTCCCACAAGTTCCCATTGCTCTAAAGCCACCGCTGCTCTACTGAAGAGACTGCTATGGACTATGGCTACACCCTAGAACAAAGCAGCACAATCTTGTACTACTTTTAAAAATAATAAACTCTTGATTGAAGAATCTTTTCTAACACCTAATTTACCACCTCCTTGCTCATAACGTAGGCAAAGAGAATGACTGGGGTGGGAGGGAAGGGAGGAGCTATTTAACAGCTTTGCTGTGGTGCTCTTTGCCGCCTCCTGCTGACCAGGAGGTGAATATCCCATTAGTAATTAAGATGATCCGTGGACTCATTGTGTCATAAAAAAGAAATCACCCTTGGAAGAAAAAAACAGAAGCGGAAAGATGTAGTCAGGTTGCAAAATCAAGATACTGCAATGCAACCACCATTTCCGCCCTACGGATCCCTGGACCTGAAAAGGTACCTGGGAAATTGAGAAAACACATCTGTATAGAGATACCATTCTCCCGGATGTACCAACCAATTCACAAACAGCACCTTCTTCATGTGATATTTGTTGCCAGTGGAACAGAGGACACTGCTTTTCCTCTCAAATATCAAAGTATAAAAATCCACAGCACCAAAACTGAGAAGAAATCTTAGAAGTTTATTCTTGTCTCAGGTACAAATATATGTGATGTTTTGGGAGCCATCCCCTTAATCATGCATCTCTCTACTGGATGTAAAGACTGACGGCTGAGATAATCCACCTCCCGAACGTCTAACCCTGAGATAAAAATCGTAGAAATTAGACAGGAGATGAATTCCATCTGAGTATTCAAGATACTTCTTAATTGCTAAGGAACTGTGAGTCCCTATTTGATGATTGACATATGCCACAGTAGTGATATTGTCTGTCTGAAAGCAAAAATGAAAAGTTCTCTCCTAAAAGAGGCCAAGCCTGAAAGAGCTCTGAAAATAGCACGGAGTTCTAAAATATCGATTGGAAACCTCGCTTTTTGAAGTTTCCAAACCCCTTGTGCTGTCAGAGACCATCAGACAGCTCCCCAACCTGTAAGCCTTGCATCCTTTAAGAATACAGTCCAGGAAGGACAAACAAAAGGAGGCCCCCTGAATAAAATGATGTTAAACTAAACACCAAATCAGAGAGAGTTGAGTGTTTAGGATTTTAGAATATCAACTGTGATATCTGAAAACAATCCCTACACCATTGATTCAGTATGCAAAGCAAAAGAGGTCTCAGATTAAAAAATGAGCAAAAGGAACCACGCCCGATGCTGCAGTTATGAGACCTAAAACTTCCATGCACATAGCCACTGAAAGGAATGTTCTAGACTGTAGTTTAGACAGGCTAACGCCAATTACAATTGACTTTTGTCCGATAAAGACATGAACAAAGAATCCATCAAAAACCCAAAGAGAGGTGACCCTTGTCTGAGGAATCACAAAACTCTTAGGTAAATTAAATCCTCTAACCATGTCTTGAAGAAACAAAACTAGCTGATTCATGAGAGATTCCAATAAAAGATAAAGATTAAGATAATGCCAAGATACCATCCAAATAAGGAAGCACCACAATACCCTACTGTCTGAATACAGAAAGAAGCGCACCCAGAACCTTTGAAAAGATTCATAAAGCTGTCGCTAAACAAAATGGAAAAAGCAACACATTGGTAAGGCTAATCTAAATAGAGAATCTCAGAAACCACAAGTGGTCTGAATGAAATAAAATATGGAGGATAAACATATAAAATGGAGTGGACATGAAATGACTTTGCTGAACAACAAAGGCATAATAGTCCTTATAATCGCCAACTTGAAAGTTAAAATCACTCCTGAAATTTTTTTTCACAAAGTGTACTGAGAAAGAAAGAATCTTCCCATAGAAGGTCTCATTCTAAAAATCTATTCAAACCCTAAGAATAATATAGATTTTGGACTGAATTCATCCAAAAACAATTTATTCTGCCCCCCACCAGAAGGACTGGTTTGAGAACCGCACTTTCAAGCAGTCAATAGTAATTATATAGCGTTTTTCTCCCAGAAGGATAAAAAAAAACAAAAAACGCTTTTTCAGTGCTTACACTCAGAGTTAACCAAATTAGCAGCTGAAAAAAACAGATGCTATCATTACCCAAATAAATGGTACACAATAAATTGACCTCAAAAGGCCGAAGGGCTGTATTAACCCTGCCGGGATATAAATCTATGACCCTTAGATCTAGAACAAGCGTTTGTAGTCAGGACATTCACCAACTGATCTACATCACCGGACTAAAAGTAGGGCAGAAAAACTCTAAACCTCCAGAAATAGTGGAGGTAACAGAAATCAAACAAATTATTATCCTAACAAGATAGAGATAATAAAATATATTTGAAACCATAATAATATAGAAAACATAATTAAATGAATACATCTGAAGTAAATAAACAGAGTTATATACTTGAGAATCTGAAACTGCTTATGCTAACTGTTCAACGAAGGTTGAAAGAACAGTAATGTCAGCTACAGATAAAGCTGAGCGAAAAATATAAAAACAAAAGTCCAAAAGGAGGGGAGCGGAGCCAGCCACCGCCGGACATGGCTGCACATTGAGGAAGCTCCGGGCCAACAGACACTTCCAAAGCATGTAATAAGCAGCAACAGAGTGCAATTCCACACACCAGAGCCGCATCTAAAAGTGTGAAGCCTAGTGCACAAGCAGACATAGCTCCTAAGAATGTGCGCTGCAGAGAACCGGACCTCGGCAAACATGTGAGCGGAGACCATTAGGCCTCAAGCTGTGGCGCATATTCCAGCGTAGAGACGGAATGGAAACTGGCTACAAATAGAGGCAAGTAGTATGCAAAATTCCCATACCCTTTACATAAACGCCTTGCCACAGACCTACTCTTTCAACACAGCAAACTGCTCCCGTGTAATTAAGCACAACTGTGAGAGAGGGAGAGTAGCACCCCGCGAAACTAATGGGGCGTAGTATAAGTATTAACTCCTAAGAAAGGCCTGATACATATGCCAAAACTCTTGTACGATCAGCCACTCAAAGATGTAAAGTATTTACAGCGCATTAAAGATAACTTGTAAAGCGCCAAGAGTTAAAGTGGATGCCCAATGCGGGAACAACAAGGAGGAAATTATAAAGTAAACAAGAGAGCATAAATAAGCTCCGCACTGCACATCAGAGCACTCCATGTCACTAAGCCCTATAAGTAGCTATAACAAACAGAATAAAAGCTATACTTGTTAAAACAAATATACCTAGTCGATATTGCTCAGGTCACTATCTCATTGAGCCTGCAGGAATCATAGGGGAGACATAGGTTCTGCCGGATATAACAGCATTTGCATCATACTGATAAAATATACCCTGCAGCGCCAGTAAAATGGCGTCAAAGAGACTTTCTAAGCAAGACAAGGCTGGCAAACCTCAAACCCCTGCAGCTGCCAAGCTGAATAATTTTTTCAAAGTGCTTGATACAACGGAAGACACAGCCAATTCTTCCCAAGATCCAAATAATGCACAATCAGACGTGGAGTCCTCTGATGCAGGATCATGCTCTAAAGAACCCCTAACGAGAGTGGACATAGACCACCTACCGACAAAGGCAGACTTTGCCTCCCTCATAGCACAAGTAGGGAAAATGATCAAAGACGGCCTCAAAGAGGTCAAGAAAGATGTATCTGAGCTGGGAGAGAGAGTGGTACATCTAGAAGATGACTTGGAACAAGTTCAGAAAGACACAGACCTGCAAAGCAGAACCCTAGAAGCACAAGATACGATCATACAGCAGATGCAACTACAACGAGAAGATTTAGATAATAGAGGGCGTCGTAGCAATATCAGAGTGCGTGGGGTCACTGAAAAAATTACAGCACAGCAAATTCCGCAATATCTACAAAGCTTATTTCAGCTAATATTACAGACACCAGAACCTTCCAACATGCAAATAGAAAGAGCACACCGGGCTCTCAGGCCGAAACCACCTGAAGGAAAGCCCCCCCAGAGACATTATACTCAAATTTCAGTCATTTAATGACAAAGAAAAAGTAATGGAGGCTTTAAGGAAGATGCGTCAAATTTCCCATAACGGAGATAATATACAAATATACGCTGATCTGAGCGCCATCACACTGAACAGAAGGAGGGAAGCCAGATACCTAACTACACCTACAAGACCTGAAAATACCGTATAGGTGGGGCTTCCCTTTCTGCATCAAGGTGGTCCACGGTTCATCCATAGCCACATACAGATCACCAGAGGACCTGACAGAGTTTTGCAAACAACTGAACATACCAGAACCCACACTGCCTAGGCTAGATGGCAACTCTGCAAAAGAGTTCCCACACCACTCTGCTGAGCCAAAACCTCAAAGAAACCCTTGGATTAGAGTCAATAGGAAAAGACAACAACCAGCTCTCAACGCTACGGATGAAGACTCTCACTTGACGTGAATCAGAAAGAATCGTAAGGGCTGATTGCTCAATCCTCCAGTGACTATACTTTTGACAGATGCCACTTACTGAAAATTTAACTCACACACAAGGTACCCGTTTATATGGACACAGACAAAAGTGAGTATGAAAATTCCTTTACTCCACAACTGACTGTAAATGAAGGCCCGTAATCCGCTAGGCCTTTCCATCCCCTCGTTCTAGATAAATGCTTTTCACTGTTTAGAGTTGTTAAAAGTTAAGTATGCACCGAATATATTTCTTTTTAGGAAGTGCTGATACTCTCTTGTTCGTGGCTGTAAACGAACGGGATAGTATCCCCTTTGATCATTTGTATTGTATATGTCTTTATGCAATAGTTATGTTTACTTCAATGTATATATGTTTGTTACTGTTTTAGTTATCTTTTTGAAGATTTTACTTGTTAATCTCACTGAAGGTATTCAAGTCTATCTGGAGCTATATCATATATCACAGGTACAGTCTAATGGGTTCCCCTTTAGAGCTATACACACCAAGGAAGTAGCTAGGAAACAATTGCAATTTTTTAATGGTTACAAAGATGGACACTAGATATATTAACCTTTTAACACAAAACACCAAGGGGCTGAATTCGCCACTGAAAAGATCAGTAGCTCTGAACTGGTTTGCCAACCAAAAGAGTGAAATTATATTTGTGCAGGAAACACATTTTAAGTCCAATAATCTACCAAAGTTCTCCTCAAAACAATACCCAACAGGCCATTTCAGTTCACACTCACATAAAAAGAAGAATGGGGTGGGCATATTACTCCACAAAAACATCCATTTACAGAATGTCAGCACGTACACTGATACTGAAGGGCGATATCTAATCTTGGTAGGTGACCTATATAATAGGCCAATCACGCTGGCGAACGCATATGCACCAAATAGGGGACAAGCCAAATTTAAAAAAAAAAATTTAAGCTTACCTGATAAATTTATTTCTCTTGTAGTGTATCCAGTCCACGGATCATCCATTACTTGTGGGATATTCTCCTTCCCAACAGGAAGTTGCAAGAGGATCACCCACAGCAGAGCTGCTATATAGCTCCTCCCCTAACTGTCACATCCAGTCATTCGACCGAAAACAAACAGAGAAAGGAGAAACCATAGGGTGCAGTGGTGACTGTAGTTTAATTCAAATTTAGACCTGCCTTAAAAGGACAGGGCGGGCCGTGGACTGGATACACTACAAGAGAAACAAATTTATCAGGTAAGCATAAATTGTTTTCTCTTGTTAAGTGTATCCAGTCCACGGATTATCCATTACTTGTGGGATACCAATACCAAAGCTAAAGTACACGGATGATGGGAGGGACAAGGCAGGATTAAGCGGAAGGAACCACTGCCTGAAGAACCTTTCTCCCAAAAACAGCCTCCGAAGAAGCAAAAGTATCAAATTTGTAAAATTTGGAAAAAGTGTGAAGCGAAGACCAAGTCGCGGCCTTGCAAATCTGTTCAACAGAGGCCTCATTTTTAAAGGCCCAGGTGGAAGCCACAGCTCTAGTGGAATGAGCTGTAATCCTTTCAGGGGGCTGCTGTCCAGCAGTCTCATAGGCTAGGTGTATTATGCTCCAAAGCCAAAAGGAAAGAGAGGTTGCCAAAGCTTTTTGACCTCTCCTCTTTCCAGAGTAAACGACAAACAGGGTAGATGTTTGACGAAAATCTTTAGTAGCTTGTAAGTAAAACTTCAAGGCACGGACTACGTCCAGATTATGTAAAAGACGTTCCTTCTTTGAAGAAGGATTAGGACACAATGATCTCTTGATTGATATTCTTGTTAGAAACCACCTTAGGTAAAAACCCAGGTTTGGTACGCAGAACTACCTTATCTGCATGAAAAATCAGATAAGGAGAATCACATTGTAAGGCAGATAGCTCAGAGACTCTTCGAGCCGAGGAAATAGCCATCAAAAACAGAACTTTCCAAGATAAAAGTTTAATATCAATAGAATGAAGGGGTTCAAATGGAACTCCTTGAAGAACTTTAAGAACCAAGTTTAAGCTCCACGGAGGAGCAACAGGTTTAAACACAGGCTTAATTCTAACCAAAGCCTGGCAAAATGCCTGAACGTCTGGAACCTCTGCCAGACGCTTGTGCAAAAGAATAGACAGAGCAGAAATCTGTCCCTTTAAGGAACTAGCTGATAATCCTTTGTCCAAGCCCTCTTGGAGAAAAGACAATATTCTAGGAATCCTAACCTTACTCCATGAGTAATTCTTGGATTCACACCAATAAGGATATTTACTCCATATCTTGTGGTAGATTTTCCTGGTAACAGGCTTTCGTGTCTGTATTAAGGTATCAAAGACTGACTCGGAGAAGCCACGCTTTGATAGAATCAAGCGTTCAATCTCCATGCAGTCAGTCTCAGAGAAATTAGATTTGGATGATTGAAAGGACCTTGTATCAGAAGGTCCTGTCTTAGAGGCAGAGTCCATGGTGGAAAGGATGACATGTCCACTAGGTCTGCATACCAAGTCCTGCGTGGCCACGCAGGTGCTATCAGAATCACCGATGCTCTCTCCTGTTTGATTTTGGCAATCAGTCGAGGGAGCAGAGGAAACGGTGGAAACACATAAGCCAGGTTGAAGAACCAAGGCGCTGCTAGATCATCTATCAGCGTCGCTTCTGGGTCCCTGGACCTGGATCCGTAACAAGGGAGCTTGACGTTCTGGCGAGACGCCATGAGATCCAACTCTGGTTTGCCCCAACGATGAATCAATTGAGCAAACACCTCCGGATGGAGTTCCCACTCCCCCGGATGGAAAGTCTGACGACTTAGAAAATCAGCCTCCCAGTTCTCCACGCCTGGGATATGGATTGCTGACAGGTGGCAAGAGTGGGACTCTGCCCAGCGAATTATTTTTGAGACTTCTAACATCGCTAGGGAACTCCTGGTTCCCCCTTGATGGTTGATGTAAGCCACAGTCGTGATGTTGTCCGACTGAAATCTGATGAACCTCAGTGTTGCTAACAGAGGCCAAGCCAGAAGAGCATTGAATATCGCTCTTAACTCCAGAATATTTATTGGAAGGAGTTTCTCCTCCTGAGTCCACGATCCCTGTGCCTTCAGGGAGTTCCAGACTGCACCCCAACCTAGAAGGCTGGCATCTGTTGTTACAATTGTCCAATCTGGCCTGCGAAAGGTCATACCCTTGGACAGGTGGACCCGAGACAACCACCAGAGAAGAGAATCTCTGGTCTCTTGATCCAGATTTAGCAGAGGGGACAAATCTGTGTAATCCCCATTCCACTGACTCAGCATGCATAATTGCAGCGGTCTGAGATGTAGGCGCGCAAATGGCACTATGTCCATTGCCGCTACCATTAAGCCGATTACCTCCATACACTGAGCCACCGAAGGGCGCGGAATGGAGTGAAGAACACGGCAAGCATTTAGAAGTTTTGATAACCTAGACTCCGTCAGGTAAATTTTCATTTCTAAAGAATCTATAAGAGTCCCTAAGAAGGAGACTCTTGTGAGTGGGGATAGAGAACTCTTTTCCTCGTTCACTTTCCACCCGTGCGACCTCAGAAATGCCAGAACTATCTCTGTATGAGACTTGGCAACTTGAAAGTTTGACGCCTGTATCAGGATGTCGTCTAGATACGGAGCTACCGCTATGCCTCGCGGTCTTAGAACCGCCAGAAGTGAGCCCAGAACCTTTGTAAAGATTCTTGGGGCTGTAGCCAACCTGAAGGGAAGAGCTACAAATTGGTAATGCCTGTCTAGAAAGGCAAACCTTAGAAACCGATGATGGTCTTTGTGAATCGGTATGTGAAGGTAGGCATCCTTTAGGTCCACTGTGGTCATGTACTGACCCTCTTGGATCATGGGTAGGATGGTCTGAATAGTTTCCATTTTGAAAGATGGAACTCTGAGGAATTTGTTTAAGATCTTTAGATCCAAAATTGGTCTGAAGGTTCCCTCTTTTTTGGGAACCACAAACAGATTAGAATAAAAACCCTGTCCTTGTTCCGTCCGCGGAACTGGATGGATCACTCCCATAATTAGGAGGTCTTGCACACAGCGTAGGAATGCCTCTTTCTTTATCTGATTTACAGATAGCCTTGAAAGATGAAATCTCCCTTGTGGAGGGGAAGCTTTGAAGTCCAGAAGATATCCCTGAGATATGATCTCCAACGCCCAGGGATCCTGAACATCTCTTGCCCATGCCTGGGCGAAGAGAGAAAGTCTGCCCCCTACTAGATCCGTCGCCGGATAGGGGGCCGTTCCTTCATGCTGTCTTAGAGGCAGCAGCAGGCTTTCTGGCCTGCTTGCCTTTGTGCCAGGACTGGTTTGGTTTCCAGGTCTGCTTAGATTGAGCAAAAGTTCCCTCTTGCTTTGAAGCGGAGGAAGTTGATGCTGCACCTGCCTTGAAATTTTTTATCCATTGGATCTGAAAAAGCACAATTGTCCTCAACCGGGATAGTGGTACGCTTTGCTAAAGTAGAAACTGCTCCCTCCACCTTAGGGACCGTCTGCCATAAGTCCCGTGTAGTGGCGTCTATTGGAAACATTTTTCTAAATATAGGAGGTGGGGAAAAAGGCACACCCGGTCTATCCCACTCCTTGCTAATAATTTCTGTAAGCCTTTTAGGTATAGGAAAAACATCAGTACACACCGGCACCGCATAGTATTTATCCAGCCTACACAATTTCTCTGGTACTGCAACTGTGTTACAGTCATTCAGAGCAGCTAATACCTCCCCAAGCAATACACGGAGGTTCTCAAGCTTAAATTTAAAATTAGAAATCTCTGAATCAGGTTTCCCCGAATCAGAGACGTCACCCACAGACTGAAGCTCTCCGTCCTCATGATCTGCATATTGTGATGCAGTATCAGACATGGCCCTTACAGCATCTGCGCGCTCTGTATTTCTCCTAACCCCAGAGCAATCGCGCTTGCCTCTTAATTCAGGCAACCTGGATAATACCTCTGACAGGGTATTATTCATGATTGCAGCCATGTCCTGCAAGGTAATCGCTATGGGCGTCCCTGATGCAATTGTCGCCATATTAGCGTGCATCCCCTGAGCGGGAGGCGAAGGGTCTGACACGTGGGGAGAGTTAGTCGGCATAACTTCCCCCTCGTCAGAATCTTCTGGTGATATTTCTTTTATAGTTAAAGACTGATCTTTACTGTTTAAGGTGAAATCAATACATTTAGTACACATTCTCCTATGGGGCTCCACCATGGCTTTCAAACATAATAACAAGTTGTTTCCTCTGTGTCAGACATGTTTAAACAGACTAGCAAGCTTGGAAAACACTTTAAACAAGTTTACAAGCAATATAAAAAACGTTACTGCACCTTTAAGAAACACAAATTTTGTCAAAATTTGAAATAACAGTGAAAAAAGGCAGTTACACTAACAAATTTTTTACAGTGTATGTAACAAGTTAGCAGAGCATTGCACCCACTTGCAAATGGATGATTAACCCCTTAATACCAAACACAGAATAATAACTGACAAAAACGTTTTTTGTTTTTTTTTTAAAAACAGTCACAACAACTGCCACAGCTCTACTGTGGCTTGTTACCTCCCTCAAAAACGACTTTGAAGCCTTTTGAGCCCTCCAGAGATATCCTGGATCATGCAGGAAGAAGCTGGATGTCTGTGTCTGTAACCACTCCCACTCATATTACAACAGTGGAAAGCCTAAGGAAACTGTCTCTAAGCAGAATTCAAGCCAGCCATGTGGAAAAAAACTAGGCCCCAATAAGTTTTATCACCAAATACATATAAATACGATTAAACATGCCAGCAAACGTTTTATATTACATTTTTATAAGAGTATGCATCTCTATTAATAAGTCTGATACCAGTAGCTCTCACTGCATTTAAGGCTTTACTTACATTAGTTCAGTATCAGCAGCATTTTCTAGCAAATTCCATCCCTAGAAAAATATTAACTGCACATACCTTATTGCAGGAAAACCTGCACGCCATTCCCTCTCTGAAGTTACCTCACTCCTCAGAATATGTGAGAACAGCCATAGATCTTAGTTACTTCTGCTAAGATCATAGAAAACACAGGCAGATTCTTCTTCTAAATACTGCCTGAGATAAACAGTACACTCCGGCACCATTTAAAAATAACAAACTTTTGATTGAAGAATAAACTAAGTATAAAACACCACACTCCTCTTACGACCTCCATCTTTGTTGAGGCTTGCAAGAGAATGACTGGATATGACAGTTAGGGGAGGAGCTATATAGCATCTCTGCTGTGGGTGATCCTCTTGCAACTTCCTGTTGGGAAGGAGAATATCCCACAAGTAATGGATGATCCGTGGACTGGATACACTTAACAAGAGAAAACTTACGAATAAACTTCTAGAGGTCTCAAAGGGAACTACAGTCTTGGCAGGTTATTTTAACGTGGCCTTAAACCCTAAACTTGATAGTTCACAAACAAAAAGCTATTTATCCAATTGCACTATCAGAACCATAACACACTGTCTGAGGTCATCCTCGATGCTGGATGTCTGGAGAATCCAGCACCCAGCACAGAGGTCATACTCCTTTTTCTCATCACCAAATAGATCTCACTCTAGGCTGGACTACATCTGTATAGATCAAACTAGTTTAAGTTTAGTAAAAGACTCTGACTTATTACCTACCCCCTGGTCGGATCACTCAGCGGTTACAATAACATTCAATTGGCCAAACAGCCCAATAAGAGATTTCTGTTGGAGACTAGACAATACCTGGCTGTTACAAACCCAAGTCCCTGACAGGATTACACAAACACTAACCGACTACTTTAGGCATAATCAAAACACTTGTTCTACACCTACCATAGCGTGGGAAGCCCACAAGGCTGTTATTAGTGGGGAATTTATTAAGCAAAAATCCATCCTTAATAAAAAGTACAACCAGGAATATACTCGACTAACTAAAAAATAAATAAAAGAATTAGCCAGCTTTAAAGCGTGAATTCTATCCATGACTTCGTCATATGAAGTCTCCCTCTGGAGCGACTCCTCCAGCGCCTCAAACCAAAAAGCCGCTGCAGTAGTTACAGGAATAATACAGGCAATTGGCTGGAGCAGGAAACCTTGCTGAACAAACATTTTCTTCAGCAAACCTTCCAATTTTTTATCCATAGGATCTTTGAAAGCACAACTGTCCTCTATTGGTATAGTCGTACGCTTAGCAAGCGTTGAAACAGCTCCCTCTACCTTAGGGACCGTCTGCCACGCGTCCCGCCTGGGGTCGTTTATGGGGAACATTTTCTTAAAGATAGGGGGGGGGAACAAAGGGTACCCCTGGTCTCTCCCACTCGCTAGTCACAATATCTGCCACCCTCTTTGGGATCGGAAATGCCTCGGTGTATACAGGGACCTCTAAAAACCTGTCCATTTTACACAATTTTTCTGGGACCACCATGGGGTCACAATCATCCAGCGTAGCTAAAACCTCCTTAAGCAGGACGCGGAGGTGTTCCAGCTTAAATTTAAACGCTAAGGAATCTGACTCTGCCCGCTGAGAAACTTTTCCTGTGTCAGAAATTTCTCCCTCAGACAGTACATCCCTCACCGCCACGTCAGAGGGTTGTGAGGGTACTATAGATAAATTATCCAAAGCTTCTGATTGCTCATCCTCTGTATTTAAAACTGAGCTATCGCGCTTTCTTGGAAAAACTGCTTCTAATTGTTGTAAAGTAATAGGGGCCAATGCACTAGAGGTACTAGGCATCGCTTGCGCGGGCGTAACTGGTGTCGACACATGGGGAGAGGAAGAAGGACTATCCTCGTTACCTTCCGTTAAAGAATCATCTTGGGCTACATTTTTAAGTGTCACTGCATGGTCTTTAAAATGCTTAGATGCTTTAGCACACTTTAAACACAAATGCAATGGGGGTACCGCCATGGCTTTTAAACACAAAGAACAGGGTCTATCTGAAGGCTCAGACATGTTTGACAGACTTAGACAGCACTACAATACAGTAAAAAACACTTTTTGAAAAAACGTTACTGTGCCTTTAAATAATAAAAAGCACACACTTTTTTTTACCAAATCACCAAAAAACATCCGATCTTGATGAAATTTTCACCACATGATCCCAATGCTTTGAAATGATTGCACACAAATGTTCAAATCAATTAACCCCTTATTGCCCAAACCGGTGCTAAATGAAGCAGGCTACCGGTTTAAAACACTACAGCACGGTGCCACAGTCTCTGCTGTGGCTTTACCTGCCTTAGGGATTATTTGTAGACGAAAATAAGCCTCCCTGGAGTCCTCCCTGCAATCTCTGGACTCTACACGTGAAGCTGCATGAAGCTGTCTTGTAAAACAACTGCGCAACTGAGGCGCGAAAATGAGGCCCCCTCCCTCTTCATTCCGGAGTTATGAGGCCTTCCTGAGACAGATTAGGTGTCTTACAATATGCCAGGCGTATTAAAACCCCAAAAAGTGTTCCAAACGTCTAAAACACTTGAACAAATATGAGATTATACTAATAAAGTAATCGATTTAGCCCATAACAGTGTCAACCAGTATTTAAGCCCTTAACCGAAGCCATCCTTCTATACTGAGTCTCAGAAAATGGCTTACCTTCCCCCATGGGGATTTCTGTCAGTCTTCTAGCATTACCAGGTCTTGTTAGAAAAAAATGACTGAGCATACCTGAAGCAGTTAAGCCTGCAAACTGTTCCCCCCAACTGAAGTTCTCCGGTACTCAACAGTCCTGTGTGGGAACAGCAATGGATTTTAGTTACAGCATGCTAAAATCTTTTTCCTCTCAGCAGAAATCTTCATCACTTTCTGCCTCAGAGTAAATAGTACAAACCGGCACTATTTTAAAATAAACTCTTGATTGAAGAAATAAAAACTACAAATCTAACACCACAAACTCTTTACCCTCCCGTGGAGATGCTACTTGTTAGAGCGGCAAAGAGAATGACTGGGGGGGCGGAGCCTGAGGGGAGCTATATGGACAGCTCTGCTGTGTGCTCTCTTTGCCACTTCCTGTAGGGATTGAGAATATCCCAAAAGTAAGGATGAATCCGTGGACTGGATACACCATGTAAGAGAAATTAACATTAAATCCGAGGACAAATAACACTCCTCAGTACGTGTGAAAAAACTGACAACTAAAAAGTGGATTTTACACGCCAAAACCTGACGGGCAGATAACAAGCGTAAACCCGAAGTGTGCAACACTGACGCACAAAATACTAAGTGCGCCAAAAAGGAAAGACATGTGCAAAACAGCAAGGGAATCGTAAACAGGATCTGTCCCAGGAGCATATATATTAGCAAAAATATAAAGAACCTAAAAAGAGCCAAAAACATAGATGTATGAGTGTCTAGATGTTAATAAAAAGATACTTATCAATAGACACTCGTCCACTAGCAAACAAGCAGCAGACAGCCGAACCTGTACTGAAATATATCAGCAGAGGTTAAGGAATAACAGTAAATATTGTAGATCCATAAAGGGAGGCAAAGAACAAGTTCCTGAGACCAATTATAGAAGGTTTATAAAAAATTTCCCATGAGGTGGAAAAAAAGAATCACAAACCATACCCCAAATACAGTCCACTGACAAGCATTCTACTTTAAGGGGAAACCGGGCCTCAATATATACTGTAAACCCCTCTCTCTGACAAATCAAATGCACATCTTCATTCTTCAACCATTTCCAGAGAAGACAAAGTAAAGGCTAAGGTATGTGCAGCTGATTTTCTTCATTACAAATTCATCTTGAACTCCTACTATTCTGCCATTATACTCCATAAGCAACATTACTTCTCTACTCTAATCTTTCTTCAAACCCAAAACGTCTGTTCTCCACTTTCAATACTCTCCTCCGCCCTCCCCCACCTCCTAATACAACTTCTCTGTCAGCTCAAGACTTTGCCAGCCACTTCAATAACAAAATCGACTCCATCAGAAATGAAATCAGCTCTCAACATAGTTACATTCTCTCACCCCCTGAAATGCTTTCAATCAACCACACCCCACATAACCTTAAACTTAGCTCATTCTCCCCTGTTAATGAGGAAGAAGTTTCGGCACTTATACTGCTCTCTCACCTCACTACCTGTCCCCTTGACCCTATACCCTCACAGCTACTCCCCTCCCTCTCGGCTACCCTTACCCCTATACTAACACACATTTTCAACCTCTCCCTCAGCACCGGTATATTTCCCTCATCGCTGAAACATGCACTGGTCACACCTATCCTCAAAAAACCTTCCCTTGATCCTACCTCCACATCCAACTACCGCCCTATTTCCCTCCTCCCTCTTGCCTCAAAGCTTCTCGAAAAACTAGTATATGCACGCCTATCCCATTTCCTTACGTTAAACTCCCTTCTTGACCCACTGCAATCTGGATTTCGTCCCCATCACTCCACAGAGACAGCAATTGTTAAGGTTACCAACGACCTACTTACAGCAAAATCAAAAGGCCACTTCTCTCTACTTACCCTCCTTGATCTGTCCGCAGCCTTTGACACTGTTAACCACCCTCTTTTGCTCCAAACCCTCCAATCCTTCGGCATCTGTGACACAGCCCTCTCATGGCTCTCTTCCTACCTGTCAAACCGTACCTTTAGTGTAGCCTTCTCTGGGGCCTCCTTTACCCCGTCACTACTTTCTGTTGGAGTACAGCAAGGCTCTGTCCTCGGTCCCCTTCTCTTCTCAATCTACACGTCATCACTAGGTTCCCTAACAAAGTCCCACGGTTTTCAATATCATTTGTATGCCGATGACACCCAAATCTACTTCTCTGCACCAGACCTATCTCCTTCCTTGATAACCCGTGTCACTAACTGTCTTTCTCACATCTCTTCCTGGATCTCCTCTCACTACCTCAAGCTAAATCTCTCCAAAACTGAGCTCCTCATTTTCCCCCCTTCTTCCAAAATCTCCACCCCCAATCTCTCTATAACTGTCGACAACTCCATCATTACCCCTACCACGCATGCCAGATGTCTCAGGGTCACATTTGACTCAGATCTTTCTTTCACTCCTAACATTCAGTCCTTGGCTAAAGCCTGCCTCTTGCCCCAAAGCTTCTCGAAAAACTAGTATATGCACGCCTATCCCATTTCCTTAAGTTAAACTCCCTTCTTGACCCACTGCAATCTGGATTTCGTCCCCATCACTCCACAGAGACGGCAATTGTTAAGGTTACCAACGACCTACTTACAGCAAAATCAAAAGGCCACTTCTCTCAACTTATCCTCCTTGATCTGTTCGCAGCCTTTGACACTGTTGACCACCCTCTTTTGCTCCAACCCCTCCAATCCTTCGGCATCTGTGACACAGCCCTCGCGTGGCTCTCTTCTTACCTGTCAAACCGTACCTTTAGTGTAGCCTTCTCTGGGGCCTCCTTTGCCCCGTCACCACTTTCTGTCGGAGTACAGCAAGGCTCTGTCCTCGGTCCCCTTCTCTTCTCAATCTACACGTCATCACTAGGTTCCCTAATAAAGTCCCACGGTTTTCAATATCATTTGTATGCCGACGACACCCAAATCTACTTCTCTGCACCAGACCTATCTCCTTCCTTGCTAACCCGTGTCACTAACTGTCTTTCTCACATCTCTTCCTGGATGTCCTCTCACTACCTCAAGCTAAATCTCTCCAAAACTGAGCTCCTCATTTTCCCCCCTTCTTCCAAAATCTCCACCCCCAATCTCTCTATAACTGTCGACAACTCCATCATTACCCCTACCCCGCATGCCAGATGTCTCAGGGTCACATTTGACTCAGATCTTTCTTTCATTCCTAATATTCAGTCCTTGGCTAAAGCCTGCCGCTTCCACCTTAAAAACATCTCTAAAATTAGAAACTTCCTTAAACAAGACACAACTAAGATTTTAATCCACTCTCTCATTCTTTCCCGCATCGATTACTGCAACTCTGTCCTCTCTGGTCTCCCCACCTGCTGCCTAGCTCCTTTACAATCCATAATGAATGCCTCTGCCAGACTCATCTTCCTTACACGTCACTCTTCATCTGCCGCACCTCTCTGCCAATCCCTTCACTGGCTTCCTCTTGTCTCTAGGATCAAACACAAAATTCTCACTCTGACATACAAAGCCCTTAACTGCACTGCTCCTCCCTATATCTCAGACCTTGTCTCCAGATACTCTCGCTCCCGTCCCCTTCGCTCTGCTCATGACCTCCTACTCTCCTCCTCTCTTGTTACCTCATCACACTCCTGTTTACAAGACTTCTCTAGACTGGCTCCCATCCACAAGACTCTCCCCTAGTTTTGAAAGCTTCAAGCGCTTCCTAAAGACTCTACTGTTCAGAGATGCATACAACCTACGCTAACCTTACTTTATACCAGTTCCTCCATTGCTATCCCCTGAACCCCCTTAGCATGTAAGCCTAAAAGTCCAGCTGTTTGTAGGTCACCTTCTTAAGAGCCGACTACAACAGTGCAACTCTTGGCAGGGCCCTCTACCCATTTGATCCCTATAATTGTTTTGTTGTACTCCGCATTTGTTTATAGCGCTGGAGAATCTGTTGGCGCTGTACAAATAACCGATAATAATAATAATAATAATAATATGTGTGAGGGTTTTTATAGAGCTCTTAAAGTTTGGGAATCTTTGCCTCCTCTTAGTGGTAGAGAAGAGTAATTCCAAAGAATAATGGACCGTGGACTCTCACAACCTATATAAAAGAAATCACCTTCGTCTGCACTAGTGGATCTAGGCTTTTATTTCCCATGCACCCAGTTGTATGAGCACTAGATACTGTACTCAGCAAAAGATCTGCTCACTGATGGATCAAGCACACTGCTAATGTTAAGACTGGTCACAATCATCCAGTGTACTTACCTTAAAAACAAATAGGTCATTGCCACCTCTCACATCTCAACACTAATCCAATGCACATACCCAACCACCACCACACCAATGCACATACCTAACCATCATGTCCAACCATTGGCATCCAACGCACATACCCAACCAGTGGCACCCCAATGCACATACCTAACCAATATCTCCAGCCATTGTGACCCAATGACACCCCAATGCACATAACTAACCACGTCCAGCCATTGCCACCCAATGTATATACCCAACAACTTGCACCACACTGCACATAACTAAACATCATGTCCAGCCATTGGCACCCAATGCACATACCCAACCACTGTCACACCAATGCACATACCAAACAATCATGTCCAGCCATTGCCACCCAATGCATATACCCAACAACTTGCACCACAATGCATATAGCTAAATATCATGTCCAGCCATTGCGGCTTAATGCACATACCCAACCACCCTCATCCCAATGCACATACATAACTATCATATCCAAATATTGTCATCCAATGCACATACCCAACCAATGGAACTCCAATGCACATAACTAACCATCACGTCAAGCCATTGGCACCCAATGCACATACCAAACTACTGTCACCCCAATGCACATACCTAACTATTGGTACCCCAAATTCACATGCCCAAACATCATGTTGAGCAATTGACACCCAATGCACATACCCAACCCTTATGCCCAGCCATTGGCACACAATGCAAATACCCAATCACTGGCACCACAATGCACATATCTAACTATCATGTCCAGCCATTTGCAACATTACACATACCCATGTTAAATACCCCTCATGGCATCCAAAACGAATGCCCAAACTCCAGGTGTATCTGCAGCTCCTAGCGCCATTAACATACCTCTCACAATGGCCACTCACTGTTTACAAAGCCACTGCACCACCACCTTTAGGTTCAAGCACTACTACCCAATGCAAACAATTTGAAATGTGGTCAGCTACTTGCACCCAAAAATGTAACCCATAATCATACATTGGGACACAATATACCCATGATCAGGGCCAACCACCAGTACACCACAAACTCAACAATGAAAAGGGCAAATCAACAAACATACCCAGTCCAGTCTCTGGCACCCATGAATAGTCAACTGTTGGCACACAGCAAATGTGCCTGTGAATAGGGCTAGCCACTAACACAAAACCAATGCACACAGGAACAGACACAGGACACAATAAATGAACCCATGAACAGTGCAAGTCACTGACACACAATGAACGCACTCGTGAACAGGGCCAATTGATGAATATACCCACCACCTCCAACCAATGAAAACACCACATGGCTTGCCATTGCCACATCTTGTAAGTGTGAGTCCTTTACCTCTCTCCACTCAGCTCTGACCTGTCTTGTGAAGTTAACCATGCAAAACGCAGTACTTACTGTCATAATAATGTACCCTAAGATTGTAAAGCAGTGTGACACCTTTGTCAGTAAGGTCAGGCTGACTGCCTTATACTTAGATGACATGGAGCACATGAGCCATAAGATATATGATCTAATTTTAAATGCTAAAGGGCAGAAAGGATAATCTTCTGGTTACCAGTGTGTGCAGCTTCTCCTCCAGATCCTGATTTGTTCGCTGAGAGGCTGTGTAACTGTTCTGCAACCTGAAAAGATGAGGAGTCGTCAAAGACTGTGTGTTTGTTCCTAGGAGGCACAAGTAGACAGTGAGAAAGGAGATAATGAAGGGCAACATAATTGGCACAGTCACTGATACGCAGCAGTGAAAATGGGAGAAACACTGAGGGGCAGCAGTTGCTGGGGTGGGCATAGTCACTGTATTGAAGCATGGGACTGCGTGTCTCAAAGACTGGAGATAATAATGAGGGTTGGGGGGCAGTCTGTGACAGACACATGATAGCTAGGGGAGTCTGACAGACACACAAGCTCTGGGAAGGCAGTCTCAAAACACACGGGAGCTGGGGGGAGTCTCCAACAAACACACATGGCCTTGGGCGTCTCTCTGATAGACACTCAGGGCCTGGGGGGGGGGGGGGGAAGTCTCCTACAGACACATGAGAAGTGGAGATGGGGAAAGTCTCCAGGCACAAAAGGTATGGGGAAGTCTCACACAGACACAAGATGCCGGGAGGGGGAAGGGGTGAGTTACCTGCAGACATACAAGGGCTGGGGGAGTCTCTGACAGACACATGATGGTTGAGAGGGGCAGTCTCCAACAGACACACAAGGGATGGAAGGGACAGTCTATCATACACTGGGGGCTGCGGGGGGGACTCAAAAAAACTCACAAGGCCTTATGGAACTATCACACACTGTCTGGGGGAGAGTTTCCGACTAGACACAGTAGGGCTAGGTGTGGGAGTCCGACAGACATAAGGACTGAGGATGAGTCTCCAAAAGACACATGAGGCTTGTTGGGGGGGGGGGGCGGCTGGGGTAGTGTCTGGCAAATACACAAGTTCTGGAAGAGAGGTATCCGACAGAAACATTAGGCCTCAAGGGTGGAGGGGGAAATCTAACACACACATGAGGTCTGGGGGGAGGGGACTCTCACAGACACACAAGCTTGGTGGAGTCTAAGATAGTCACAATGCTAGGAGTGAATCTCATACACACACAAACATAATATACCGGGTGTGAGTCTACGGCAGAAACACAAGAGCTAGGGGGAGTATTTGACAGACACCAGATGCCAGGGGTGAGTCTCCGGCAGACATACACCGGTTAGAGGAATGTCTGACAGACACAAGATGCTGGGGTAAGACTACAAATACACAAGGGCTAGGGGAGTGTGACAAACACACCAGTGATATTCTGAAAGCACAGGACTGATGAATAATTCAAGCTAACAGCATGGAGGGAGTGGAATAGGATAAATGGCAAGGTAGGGAAAGTCCATTAGTGGCTGTAAATTTCGGCATGGGGTAGTGAGTACATTTAAAGTTCTACAGATACCTGCGAAATTTGTCTTTGAGTTTTTCCAGTTCCTCACGATTGCGGCCCAGCTCCATCTCTAGGTAATGTCGCCCAGCGTCCACTTCATGTTCCATAGCTTCCATTTTTGTGGTGACGTATGCCAAACGGCAGCGCAGATCATCATTCTGATGCTGCAGAAACCTAAAACATGAAAAGGAAGAGCTAAATTAAGGGATCAGGATAATAAGGACCCTCCTCTTCCCACCATTTCACATAGAAAGTTTGATCATCCCCTGGGCATGATTACAAGTTGAAACATTTAAAGGGACAATCAAGTTAAATTTAAACGTTCACGATTCCGATAGAGTACACAATTTTAACCAACTTCCCAATTCACTTCCTCTATCTAAACGCGCACAATCCTTTTATATACGCTCTTTCTAAAGCACCTCCTCCTGCTGAGCATGTGCAGGATTCACAGGCTACATGTATATGCTTTTAGTGATTGTCTGATTGCTGTCACATGATGCATTAGGAAGGAAAATGTAACTTACATTTGTCAGAAAAAAAATCTACTGCTCATTTGAAATTCAAACTTTTGCATTGTTTCTTTATTATGCATTTATCGATTATGTAATTCTATTCTGTTTACTGGTCTTTTAAGGGTTTTCAGCCATGACAATCTCTTTTAAAACTAAACTGCTAATCCAAATAAGGTGTGTGGCCCTTATGCTAAAAGCTCACACGAAGTAGCAGTGATATGCCCCCTGACAAAGTATCACTGCAAAATAATAATAATAATCACACAGGTCATTTATTCTCTTGTAACATCACTATGCGATATCTATATGGGGCAATATCTGTGACAAAATGCTAAAATTGAAATGGCTAATTTTTATATTCATACAAAGAATTAGTAGGCAATGCACACTGTATTTACAGAACAAATTAAGTGAACCTGCGATTAACAAAAACATAATTTATACTTACATGATAAATTTCTTATTCATGGTGGTGAGAGTCCATGAGCCATAACAGTTGGGATTAAACTCACTCCACCAGGAGGCAGGCAAAAGTTACACACCAAAAGCTTTAATTCCTCCCACTTCCTGATTCACCTGTCTGCTCTTTGGCCAAGAATGGAGAAGAAACTGAAAAGCAGGAAGACCAAAGCAGGGTAATGATGTGCATGCCAGAACCGTTGAATAAAAAAATAAATGTTGGGTGGGTCTCATGGACTTTCACCACTATGAAACAAATAAATGTATCAGGTAAGCATAAATTGTTTTCTTTCGAGAGAGTCCACAAGCCATAACAGTTGGGATCCAATATCCAAGCCGTGGAGTCAACTAGATCATGAAAAAGGGTGGGACAAAATCTAAGCAGGCACATCATTGACCAGACACTGCTGCCTGGAGAACCTTCCTGCAAAAAGCGGCCTACGAAGAGGTAAACATTTTGTGAAAGTATGGAGAGAAGACCAAGTAGCAGCTTTGCAAAACTGTTCAATAGACTCTTTAGTTCCAAAGGTCAAAGATGTGGAGACAGATCTTGTAGAATAGGCTTAACACAAGTTGGTGGGTATTTCCCTGCCTCCAAGTAAGCCCTGCAAATCAGTTGGTTTATCCAAGAAACCAAAGAAACTGCAGAAACTTTTTGACCTTTATGCTGTCTGAAAGAAAATTTATGCTTACCAAATAAATTCCTTTCTTTCCTGGCAGGGAATGTCCACAACTTCATTCCTTACTGTTGGGAAATACAACACCTGGCCACCAGGAGGCAAAGACACCCCAGCCAAAGGCTTAAATATCCTTCCCACTTCCCCTATCCCCCCAGTCATTCGGACGAGGGAACGAGGAAAAATAGGAGAAACATCAGGGTATAAAGGTACTAGAAGGAAAACAAAAAGGGAGCCGCCCAAACAAAGAATAAGTTACGGGTGGGGTCGTGGACTCTCCCTGACAGGAAAAAAAGGAATTTATCTGGTAAGCATAAATTTTGTTTTCTTTTCATAAGGCAGGGAGAGTCCATGACTTCATTCCTTACTGTTGGGAAAACAATACCCAAGCTCCAGAGGACACTGAAGGATTAACGGGAGGGAACAAAAAAGAGGCGGACCCTAATCTGAGGGCACCACAGCCTGCAAAACCTTTCTCCTGAAAGCTGCTTCTAAAACCACAGAGGTTAACTCATCCTTGAACATACAAGATCCAATTGGAAATTAGATTAATCTAAAACAGGAGAACTGTGTTTAATCTTTCTCTTACGTTTCCCAGGGATAGGTAGGGCACTCAGGGCCGCGGACACCGTCGAATGTAACTGTGCGGTAAAGTCTGCAGGAAAAAGATGTGCAGTGGGGAATTGCATGTGAAGCGGTTAGGGTAGAAAGGGTAGTAATTTCTCGGTTCACAGAATCCTAAGAGGTTGATGGCTCAGAGGGACTAACAGCGCTAGGGTTAATAGCAGATTTAGCTCCCTTCTTAGACTTTAGAACAGTACCCAGGCAATTGGAAAAAAATTGAGCAGGCGGACAAACCACGGCCTCCTCATAATACAAGCAGGAATTATTAAGCACTACAGAAGGAGTGGAACCCTCTAACATAGTATCAGAGTCCTCCATAGTAGGTATGTAATCCCACAGTGGAAAGAGAAAAATGATACAAAGATAAAACGTTTGAAATATAGAAAGGCATCTTTACAAAACCAATGGCTGGGGCACTCACCACCTCCTAGACCCAGACAAGTTGTGAAGAAATGCTCCTCAGGAGTGCTGTCTGCAGTAGGATCGTAAGGAAGTGAATGAAGCCGAACCCAGTCACATGGTGCGTAAGAAGCTGCGCAACTCACAAAAGTGAAAGCTGCCTGCTCCAGCCAAGTACACAGTCTAAATGAGCCCTGAAAACATTTTTCACAAATGTTAAAGCAGTATATAAACTCCCCAAACTGTTCCCAATAAACTCCCACTGAGGAGATATTAACCCTCGATCCTACAGAGGTATAGAGGAGTCACATTGTGACCCTATACAAGGCATCCCTGCTATATGAAAATAACACAGACTTACCCTCCAGGATCCGTGCTGTGGAACAGATACAGCCTCTCAAGTGTGACAGCCTTGTAGCGATGCTCTGACAGGGACCTGAGTGTGGAAAAGCAAGTTGTTAGATTAACAGTCTGGATGGCTTCCCAGAAAAAAAATATAATTTATGCTTACCTGAAAAATTTATTTCTTTCTTGACACGGTGAGTCCACGGATCATCATAATTACTATTGGGAATATCACTACTGGTCAGCAGGAGGAGGCAAAGAGCACCACAGCAAAGCTGTTAAATACCACTCCTCTTACCCACAACCCCCAGTCATTTGACAAAAGGGAAATGAGAAAGGAAGTAATAAGGTGCAGAGGGTGCCTGAGGTTTATGAAAAAATAAACTGTCTGAAATACAGGGCGGGGCTATGGACTCACCGTGTCAAGAAATAAATAAATTTATCAGGTAAGTATAAATTTCATTTTCTTTCTAATGACACAGTGAGTCCACAGATCATCATAATTACTATTGGGAATCAATACCCAAGCTAGAGGACACAGATGATAAGAGAGGGACAAGACAGTTAACCTAAACAGAAGGCACCACTGCTTGAAGAACCTTTCTCCCAAAAGAAGCCTCAGCTGAAGCAAAAGTATCAAATTTGTAAAATTTAAAAAAAGTGTGTAAAGAGGATCAAGTGGCAGCCTTGCAATTCTGATCTACAGAAGCTCCATTTTTGAAAGCCCAAGTAGAAGAAACAGCCCTCGTGGAATGAGCCGTGATTTTCTCAGGAGGCTGCTGACCAGCAGTCTCATATGCCAAGCGAATAACACTCCTCAACCAACAAGAAAGAGAAGTAGCCGTAGCTTTCTGAACTTTACGTTTTCCAGAAAAAACAACAAACAAAGAAGAAGACTGGCGAAAATCCTTAGTCGTCTGCAAATAATATTTCACAGCATGAACTACATCTAGATTGTGCAACAAACGTTCCTTAAAAGAAGAAGGATTAGGACACAAAGAAGGAACAATTTCCTGATTAATATTCTTATCAGAAACAACCGTGGGAAGAAAACCTAACGCAGTACGTAGTGCCACCTTATCAGAATGAAAAATAAGAAAAGAAGACTCACATTGCAAAGCAGAAAGCTTCGAAACTCTTCGAGCCGAAGAGATAGCAACCAAAAACAAAACCTTCCAGGTTAACAACTTAACATCCAAAATATGCATAGGCACAAACTGAGCCTGTTGAAGAACTCTCAGAACTAAATTAAGACTACAAGGAGTCGCCGCAAACTTAAACATAGGCCGAATTCTCACCAAGGCCTGACAAAAAGACTGAACATCTGGCACATTCGCCAGACGTTTATGAAACAGAATAGATAAAGCAGAAATTTGACCCTTCAGGGTACTAGCAGACAAACCTTTCTCCAGACCCCCCTGGAGAAAAGACAAAATTCTAGGAATCCTAACTCTACTCCAAGAGTGGCCCCTAGATTCACACCAATACAGATATTTACACCATATCTTTCTAGTCACAGGCTTACGCGCCTATCTTTCTAGTCGCCTAAACCATAGTCTCAATAACTGATTCCGAAAAACTGGGCTTAGAAAGAATCAAGCGTTCAATCTCCAAGCAGTCAGCTTCAGAGAAACGAGATTTGGATGAAGGAAAGGAACCTGAAAGGACCCTGAAGAAGAAGGTCCTTCCTTAATGGAAGACTCCAAGGTGGAAAGGATGACATCTCCACCAGATCTGCATACCAGATCCTGCGAGGCCACGCTGGTGCAATGAGAATTACCGACGCTCTCTCCTGACGGATCCGAGCAATAACTCGAGGAAGAAGGGCAAACGGAGGAAACACGCATGCCAGACTGAACCTCCAAGGAGCTGCTAGAGCATCTATTAGAACCGCTTGAGGATCCCTTGACCTTGAACTGTACTTCGGGAGCTTGGTATTGTGACGAGATGCCATAAGATCCAATTCCGGTTGACCCCACTTGAGAATCAAACTGGAAAACACCTCCGGATGAAGTTCCCACTCCCCTGGATGAAAAGACTGCCTGCTCAGAAAATCTGCCCACTGAATAATCCTGGCTACCTCCTTCATCGTCAAGGAACTCAGAGTTCCCCCCTGATGATTGATGTAAGCCACTGACTTTATATTGTCCGACTGAACTCTGATAAACTGGGTTGAAGCCAAATGAGGCCAGGCTAGGAGAGTATTGAAAATTGCCTGAGACGACAGGGCACTGCATCAAATAAAAAACAGCACTTACTTCAACAGCCTTCCTTTTAACTAACACAAGAGAATGACTGGGGGTTGTGGGTTAGGGGAGTGGTATTTAAAAGCTTTGCCGTGGTGCTCTTTCCTCCTCCTGCTGACCAGGAGTGATATTCCCAATAGTAATTAAGATTATTCGTGGACTCACCGTGTCATTAGAAAGAAAAACTTTCCCTGCATCTCCAGACTCTTTCATCAATACTATCACTGAGAGGTTTATATGATTACTTAAAACTCCAGTCCTCTCTTGAAGAGAACATACCCATTAAGGACTATCCAAATGTTCTGACACTTAGCTGCCATCCTCCTCCTGACGAAAAACAAACAATGACTGGAGTGATAGGGGAAGTGGGAGGGATATTTAAGCCTTTGGCTGGGGTGTCTTTGCCTCCTCCTGGTGGCCAGGTGTTTTATTTCCCAACAGTAAGTAATGAGGTTGTGGACTCTCCACTCTATACATTGCTACCAGGAGGGGGCAAAGTTTCCCAAACCTCAAATGCCTATAAATGCATCTCACTCATACCTCAGTTTAACGTATAGCCAAGTTAGTGAGGTGTATAAGGAGTAAAAGCTTAAAAAAGTGGAAAAGGATAAATAATGTGCTGGTCTCATGGACTCTCGCTACCATGAAAGAAATGAATTTAGCAGGAAAGTTCTACATAAATTATGTTTTCTTTCATATAGGTGGTGAGAGTCCATGAGCTAGATACAGATGTGATATAATATCAAAGATGTGGAAGTCCACGAGTAACTATAGAGGGAGGGATAAAATAAAAACTTATTTCCGCTGAGAAATTAAATCCAAAAAAATAAGAAGCAAAAACGTAAAAATTGTAAAATTTAGTAAAGGTATGCAAAGACAACCAAGTGGCTGCTTTGCAGATTTGATCAACTGAAGCTTCATTCTTGAAAACCCAAGATGAGGCAAGAATGAGTGGTTATTCTCTAAAGCAGAGACTGCCCCGCCTCCAAATAAGGGTTGTGAATCAGAAGTTTCAACCAAGATGCCAAAGAAAAGGCAGAGGCTTTCTGACCTTTTCTGGAACCAGAAAAAATAACAAATAGACTAGAGGTGTTTCTGAAATCTTTAGTAGCATCAACATAATATTTCAAAGCTCTTACCACATCCAAAGAATGTAAAGATCTTTCAAGAGTATTCTTAGGATTAGGACACAAGGAAGGAACAATACATTTCCCTATTAATGTTGTTAGAATTCACAACTTTAGGCAAAAATTTAAACGGAGTCCGCAAAACAGCTTTATCTTGATGGAAATCAGATAAGGAGACTCGTAAGAGAGCATACAATTCAGAAACTCTTCTAGCAGAAGAGATAGCCAAGAGAAATAACACTTTCCAAGAAAGTAGCTTAATGTCTAAAGAATGCATAGGCTCAAAAGGAGGAGCCTGCAAAATCTTTAATACCAAATTTAGACTCCAAGGAGGAGAGATAGATTTAATAACAGGTTAGATACGAGTCAAATCCTGCACGAAACAGTGAACATCAGGAAGATTAGCAATCTTTCTGTGAAATAAAACAGAAAGTGCAGACATTTGTCCTTTCAAAGTATTGGCAGACAAACCTTTATCCAAACCATCCTGAAGAAACTGAAGAATCCTAGGAATTCTAAAATAATGGCAAGAATAATCATGAGTGGAACACTATGAAATATAGGTTTTCCAAACCTTGTGATATATCTTCCTTGAAACGGGCTTGCGAGCCTGAATCATAGTGTGAATCACAGAGTCAGAGAAACCTCTATGACAAAGCGTTCAATTTCCATGCCTTCAAATTTAGAGATTTGAGATATGGATTGAAAAACGGGCCTGGAGACAGAAGGCCTGGTCTTAGAGGAAGTGACCAATGCTGGCAACTGGACATTTGGACAAGGTCTGCATATTAGAACCTGTGAGGCCATGCTGGTGCGATCAGAAACACATAAGATTGTTTTCATTATGATCTTTGAGATCACTCTTGGAAGAAGAACCAGAGGTGAAAAAATGTAAGCAGGTTGGTAAAACTATGGAACTGCTAGAGCATTTATCAATTCCACCTGAGGATCCCTGGACCTGGAGAGGTATCTGGGAAGTTTCTTGTTTAGACGAAAGGCCATCAGATTTATGTCTGGAAGACCCCAAATCTGCATAATCTGATAGAACACATCTGGATGGAAAGACCATACCCCCGGATGTAGAGTTTGACGGCTGAGATAATCTGCTTCCCAATTGTCTACACCTGGTATATGATCGCAGTGATTAGACAATAGTTGGATTCCGCCCAAGACAGTATTAGAGATACTTCTTTCATTGACAGGGGACTGCGAGTCCCCCCTTAATGATTGACATATGCCACTGTTATGACATGTCTGTTTCAAATCGAATGTACAGTTCTCTGTTTAATAGAGGCCAAGCCTGAAGAGCTCTGAAAATAGCATCGCGTTCTAAGATATTGATTGGTAACCTCGCCTCTCGAGGATTCTAAACTCCTTTTGCTGTCAGAGACCCCCAGACAGCTCCCCAACCTCTGAGACTTGCATCGGTTGTGATCACAGTCCAGGTAGGACGAACAAAGGAGGTCCCTTGAACAATAAGGATATGGATCAACCACCAGAGAGAGTTGAGTTTGGGATTTAAGTATATCAGTTGTGATATCTGAGTATAATCCCTGCACCATTAGTGCAACATGCAAAGCTGTAGAGGCCTCATATGAAAATGAGCAAAAGGGATTGTGTCCGATGCTGCAATCATGAGACCTAAAAGTTCCATGCACATAGCCACTGAAGGGAATGATAGAGACTGAAGGTTTAGACAAGCTGAAACCAATCTTAATAGTCTCTTTTCTGTTAGGGATAGAGTCATGGACACTGAATCAATCTGGAAACCTAAAAAAAAGGTGACCTTTGTCTAAGAAATCAAGAAACTCTTTGGTAAATTGATCCTCCAACCATGTTTTTGAAGAAACAACAGAAGGTGTTTTGTGTGAGATTCTGCTAAATGAAAAGAGAATCTCAGAAATCGATAGTGATCTGGATGAATCGGAATGTAAAGGTAAGCGTCTTGTAAGTCTATTGTGGACATGAAGTGACCTTGCTGAACAAAAGGCAGAATAGTCCTTATAGTCACCATCTTGAAAGTTGGGACTCTTACAAAACGATTTAAAGTTTTTAGATCCAAAATTGGTCTGAAAGAATTTTCCTTCATTGGTACAATGAATAGATTTGAATAAAAACCCAATCCTATTTCCTGCTGAGGAACTGGGACAATTACCCCTGAAAGTTTTAGATCTGAAACATATTTCAAAAAGGCTTGAGCTTTAACTGTGTTTTTTGGTACAACATGGGTAAGAAAGAATTTTCCCAAGGGAAGTCTTATTCTGAATCCTATCCGATACCCCTAAGAAATTATATTCTGAAACCAATGATTTTTGACCCAGTCTCTCTAAACTCTTTGAAATGTACCTAAATAAAGACTAATGGATACTTCTATTATAGCTTCATAAAATGTGATTATCAACATTCCATGAGACTAACATAATACGTAGCATCCTAATATATAAATAAATTACTAGCTCCAAAAAAAACCCTGTATGTTTCACAGTCTCTACCAACCTAGACAAATATTTAGCCACCAAATAAAGTCGCTAAAAAAGAGCAATAAATTACTCACTCAAGGCATGTATACAAACAATATATAACAACTTTACTTAAAAAGTGCCCATTCTATAGCTGAGAGTGTCTTATATAATAAAAGTACATACTTACCGTGTAAGACACCCATCCACATATAGCAGACAGCCAAACCAGTACTGAAACATATCAGCAGAGGTAATAGTAGAGGGCTATATTGTCGATCTATAAAGGGAGGCAGTAGATGAATCCCTGCGACCGATTTAAAGAGAGCCTTATGAAAAGCTTTCTCATAGGCGAAAACATGGTGTCATCAGGCAATACTCCCTTCACATCCCTCAGACAAACACTGCACTTAGAGAGGAACTGGGATTTAATATGCTTAGAAGCGCCTTTCACTGAAGAAATCAAGCACATCATGCTTCACGACCTCTTATGTTTTTAAAACTGAGGTATGAGTGAGGTGGCAGGTGTATTTATAGGCATTTCAGTTTTGGGAAACTTTGCCCCCTCCTGGTAGGAATGTATATCCCAGCAGTAACTAACTCGTGGACTCTCGCAACCTATATGAAAGAAACCAATTCAGTAGCCCTCTAAGATGATGGTTAATACCCGAGAGTCCTGAACAGACCTGGACCATGCCTGCCCGAAACAGATTAAATCTGCCCCCAACCCAAGATGACTTTGGCATGGGGCCACACTTTCATGCTGACTTGGAGAAAGCTGCTGATGGTTTCTTGGACTGTTTTGATTTGTTCCAAGAACCTCCTACCACAACGCCCTTTGAGCTAGTATTACTAAAGCTGCATTTTTTGCATTCAAACTGACAATATCCATAGTTGCCTCGTAAACAAAATAATTTGTAACTTTGATCACTCTCAGAATGAGTTATTAGAACAGGAAACATCTTTTTGAATTTTGAAGATGGGACAAACGGAAACCCGTTTTTTTCCCACTCGTTAGAAATAACCTGAGAAAATAACTTCAGGAATTGGAAAAACAGACACAATGCATTAAATGAATGGCGAACACTGTCTAAAGTATGCTGTTATACACATTAACAATGATACGCAAAAAACTTGGTATAGAGAGGGCGCCAAGGCTAAAGATATCAACAGCTTCAATTATTTACACTTATAAAATGTTTCAAATGTTCATAATCATATTTAATAAAAGTATCACAATAAAATAAAGATGTGTAGCAGTAAAAAAAAAAAAATAATAGAAATTGGGACGTCTCCCTATAAGATAAGGTTGCCTTAAATATTCAGGCGTGATGGAAAAACCTGCAACATTCACATATGCATTTTAATAAAAACAGACTAATATCCAAAAAGATGAAAGTATAAGATGCAACAATGTCCGTTATATTAGATAGTACTTTTAATTGCAAATCCAAGATAGGTTGTGACAAAGTCTTTTAAATGTCTACCACCATTAGTGCGTGTTTTAACGCATACAGACAAATGCTGCTCCACTGATTATTCAGTTGTTCTATGAGTAAATACAGAGTCTATCAGAGCGGTTAATATTCCCTTAAAAGCAGAGATATTTTTCAAAAGATCGCAGTTATTCAATGTCTAATTAAAGGGTAATACCTGTATCGATGTGGGGGTTCCAAGCTGGTATATCGGTATCTTACCCTTTCTTGTTGTGGGTATCTTACCCAATCTTAAAACCTGCACTTAGTGCTGATTAGCACGCAGGAAGAAAGTTGTATCAGGTGTTTTACCCTCTAGATTTCAGCTCTGATCCTCCGAAGTGGTTTAAAAGATAAAAAAATGAATAAATATAACCCAGGTTATTTTTTTAGAGTTCAAAGACCATAAAAGGACAATAATAGTATGTTGCCCAACAATAATAGTAGTGCCACACAAGCGACGCGTTTCACCCTTCTCAGGGCTTTTTCAAGATGTGTGTGGCAGGTAATTGACTCCCTTTTAAATGATATCTTTATCTGTCATATTTAAGGCAACCTTATCTTATAGGGAGATGTCCCAATTTCTATTATTTTATTTTTTTACTTCTACACATCTTTATTTTACCCCCGGGCATCTCTCAGTGCTCAGAGATAAATGTAGCCCCGGTGGAGAACCCGGTTAGAGAAGTGCTCAGAGATAAATAGAACTTAATTGGAGCATCACCTAGCTCAGCGCTCAGTTGTAGTAATATGGCCACCGCAGAACTGACATGGAGGGAAAGGGAGCACATCGCTGAGTGCGTGAAAACCGATGAACCCTGCCATTTCCAGAACATAGAACATAGCGGTTCCACAGGGCTCTTAAAGATTGCCCCTCACTAACTTCCAGTAAATACACTGAAGACAGCTGTAAAATATGTTCCTAGCAAAGTGTGCCCCAAACATTAATAAAAACATACTGCTACCTGAAGGTCCGTGTTCAACTGACTTATACTTACCTGATAAATTTCTTTCTTTCCGGGCATGGAGAGTCCATGACGTCATTCCAATTACTAGTGGGATATTCAACTCCTGGCCAGCAGGAGGAGGCAAAGCGCACCACAGCAAAGCTGTTAAGTGTAACTTCCCTTACCCATCATAATCCCCAGTCATTCAGCCGAAGGAAAATGGAAAAAGAAGAAACACAAGGGTAAAAAGGTGCCTGAGGTTTACTCAAAAAAACTGCTGAATTTAAAAAGAGGATGGTGTCGTGGGAACCAATACCCAAGCTAGAGGACACAAAATAAACAGGGAGGGAGAACAAGGCAGGAGGACCTAAACAGAAGGCACCATCGCTAGAAGAACCTTTCTCCCAAAAGAGGCCTCAGCCGAGGCAAAAGTATCAAATTTGTAGAATTTGGAAAAAGTATGCAAAGAGGACCATGTTGCCGCCTTGAAAATCTGTTCCACAGAAGCTTCATTTTTGAAGCCCAAGAAGAGGAGACAGCCCTAGTGGAATGAGCTGTAATTCACTCAGGAGACTGCTATCCAGCTGTCTCATAAGCAAAACGAAACATACTTCTTAACCAGAGGGAAAGAGTAGTAGAAGTGGCCTTCTGTCCCTTACGCTTCCCACAGAAAACAACAAACAGGGCAGAAGATTGACGAAAATCTTAAAGGGACACTGAACCCAAATTTTTTCTTTTGCGATTCAGATAGAGTATGCAATTTTAAGCAACTTTCTAATTTACTCCTATTATCAAATTTTCTTCATTCTCTTGGTATCTTTATTTGAAAAGTATGAATGTAAGTTTAGATGCCGGCCCATTTTTGGTGAACAACCAGGGTTGCTCTTGCTGATTGGTGGATTAAATTAACCGACCAATCAGCAAGTGCTGTCCATGGTTCTGAACCAACATTTTATTAAATGCCTTATTTTTCAAATAAAGATAGCAAGAGAACAAAGAAAAATTGATAATAGGAGTAAATTAGAAGGTTGCTTAAAAATGCATGCTCTATCTGAATCACGGAAGAAAAATTTGGGTTCAGTGTCCCTTTAAGTAAAATTTTAGAGCATGCACAACATCCAAGTTATGCAGAAAACATTTCTTACGAGGAGGAGGGTTAGGACAAAAGAAAAAACAAGTTCCTGATTAATGTTCTGATCAGACACCACCTTAGGGAGAAACCCTAATTTAGCACGAAGGACTGCCTTAACTGCATGACAAATAAGGTACGGGGAATCACACTGCAAAGCTGAAAGCTCAGAAACTCAGCAAGCAAAAGAAATAGCAAGGAGAAACAAAACCTTTCAAGATAACAACTTTATATCAACAACATGCATCGACTCAAACGGAGCCTGGTGCAAAACCTTAAGAACTAGGTTAAGACTCCAAGGAGCAGCAACAGGTATAAACACAGGCCTGATTCTGACCAGGGCTTGAACAAAAACTTAAACATCTGGTAAATCTGCCAGTTGTTTGTGCAAAAGAATAGACGGAGTAGAAATCTGACCCTTCAGAGAACTGACTGACAAACCTTTCTCCAGGCCATCTTGAAGAAAATTTGGGGAATCCTCACCCGACTCCAGGAGAAACCTTTAGCTTTGCACCAAAAAAGATATTTACGCCATACCTTATGGTAAATCCTGTGAATAACAGGTTTACGAGCATGAAGCATAGTATCAAAGATCGCTTTTGAAAAACCACGTCTAGACAGAACTAGGCTTTCAATCTATAAACAGTCAGCTATAGAGAAACCAGATTTGGATGGAGGAATGGACCCTGAATTAGAAGGTCCTTCCTCAGCGGTAACCTCCAAGGTGGAAGAGATGACATCTTCACCAGATCCGCAAACCAGATCCTGTGATGCCAGAGTTAGAATCACAGACGCTCTCTCCTGATTGATACAAGCAATGACTCGTAGAAGGAGAGAAAACGGAGGAAACAGATATGCTAGACCGAAATCCCAAGGAAACGCCAGAGCATCATTCAGGACGGCCTGAGGATCTCTTGACCTTGAACCATACTTTGGAAGCTTGGCGTTCTGATGAGACACCATCAGATCCAACTCTGGAATCCCCCCAGCTGAGGGTTAACCAGGAGAACACTTCCGGATGGAGAGCCCACTCCCCGGGATGAAAAGTCTGTCTGCTCATAAAATTTGCTTCCCAATTGTCCACTCCTGGAATGTGGAAGGCAGAGCTTCCGTCCACTGTAGAATGTGAGTCATCTCCTACATGGCCAAGGAACTCGGAGTGGTTAATGTAAGCCACTGAAGGTGATGTTTTTCGACTGGAATCGTATAAACCGGACAAAAAGACCAAGCTGTCAAGGCATTGAAGATTGCTCTCAACTTCAAGATGTTTATGGGAAGAGAAGACTCCTCCCGAGTATACAGACCCTGAGTATTCCCATAATGCTCCCCAGCCTAACAGGCTGGCGTCCGCGGTCACCATAACCCAGTTAGGTCTCAGGAAGCATGTGCCCAGAGACAGATGGTCCTGTGAAATCCACCACGAGAGAGAATCTCTAGTTAGGAGATCCAGATATACCCTATGTGAGAGATCTGAGAGAACTCCTTTCCATTTACTGAGCATGCATAACTGCAGAGGTCTCTGATGGAACTGAGCCAAAGGAAAGACATCCATGGAAGCAACCATCAGACCAATAACCTCCATGCATTGGTCCACAAAGTAGAATATTCTCACATCCGTCAAAGTTTTTTTTATTATGGATAGAGAATCTATAATCATTCCCAAGAAGTACACCCTTGTGTCTGGTAATAGGGAACACTCTTTTAGATTAATTTTCCACCAATGGGAACGTAGAATAGACAACAACATCTCAGTATGAGATCTCGCTAGTTGAAAAGATGACGTTTGAACCAAGATGACGTCCAGGAAAGGTGCCACAGCTATTCCCTGAGACCTGACCACTGCCAAAAAGGTTTCCAGAACCTTAGTGAAGATTCTGGGAGTTGTAGCCAGGCCAAAAGGAAGGGCACCAAACTAGAACTAGGCCAGGAAGGCAAACCTCAGAAACTGGAGATGATCCCTGTGAAAAGGAACATGAAGATACACATCCATTAAATCTATGGACGTCAGGAACTGACCCCCTCGAACCAAAAGAAAAATGGAACGAATAGTTTCCATCTTGAAGGACGGAACCTTGAGGAATATGTTGAGACACATTAGGTCTAGAATGGGACGGAGAATTCCCTCCTTATGGGAACCACAAAGAGATTTGAATAGAATCCTTGACCCAGTTCCTCTAAAGGAACTGGAACAAATACTCCCAGGGAAGATAAGTCCTTTACGCAGATTAGGAAGCCTCTCTCTTTACCTGGCTTGCACATAACCTTGACAGGATAAATCTGCCCCATGGGGGGCAAGACTTGCATCCTATTCTGAAAACCCTGGGATACTAGTCCATGGCCCAAGGAATTGGGTGACCTTGAACTGATCCAAGTCCCGAAAAAAGAAAGCCTGCCCCCCACTTGATCCAAGACTGGTTCCTTCATGCTATTTTATAATCAGTGTAAGGTTTCTTGGCTTGCTTCCCCTTATTCCAAGGCTGACTCAACCTCCATGAGGTCCTGGAAGAGGAGGAGGAAGACTTCTGTCATATGAACACTAAAAAGATCAACTCAATATGAGTAAAATATCATAAGATTTCTCTAAAATATAGAAATAAATATGATAGAGTCCTAAAAAACACTATAAAATAGAGGAAGAGACATGAAAATATGTCACAGACATACATAACAATCGCCTCAATACTCTGAGCATAGAACCCCTTACTAAGAAGAAGAGTAACATATGTATATGATACTTATCAAAAAAGTAAGAAATACTTCTAATTTAGGAGAAATAAAATATCTAGAGATATATTAAAATATAGGATTCCTCCATCCTTATCTGGAAAACTCTTCTCCTTATCAGAAAAAAACTCTTCAATTTGAGAAAGAGGAAGTATTATTATGATCATAGACATAATAATGAAAACCAATAGGAAGAAACCTATTACAGTCCTAGGGTAAACCTAATTTTGGACAAAATAAAGAAGAACTTAGAAAAGGTCTATAAGTTCCCACGGGAATAAGGCCCTCAACTCCTCCTGTATGTGTTTGTAAATGTTGTCCTGTCTCTTAAAAGTTTTATATTATTGTTTTATTTAAATGAATTGTATCCATGGACAGCGCTGCGGAATATGATGGCGCTTCATAAATAAAGTATAATACTAATAATAAATGCTAGACCCTCTACTGAGGTCCCCCAAAAATATTTTAATTAGAGTAATAATAAAAGTAATAGAAATACTAAAAGTTTAGTATATGGTACATCATAGAGAAAAGGCTAAAAATTCAGAGCAAGAAAATGCCTTTCCATCAAGCTGCCACAAGATGGCATCAAAACCTCAGAAAGGAAGACTTTAACTATATAAAAGTCAAACTGTTCATGAGCAAAAACACACACACTCCCTAACAACGAATAATCATCTAAAATGTGAAAGATGACAGAGCAATAAGTACAGAAAATACTGTATATTTAAATAAAAAACATAAATTATGCTTACCAGATAATTTCCTTTCCTTCTGTACAGGGAGAGTCCACAGCTGCATTCATTACTTGTGGGAAATACTGAACCTGGCCACCAGGAGGAGGCAAAGACACCCCAGCCAAAGGTTTAAATACCTCCCCCACTTCCCTCATCCCCCAGTTATTCTGCAGAGGGAACAAGGAACAGTAGGACAAATATCAGGGTGAAAAAGGTGCCAGAAGAAAACAAGATACAATTTAGTGAAAAACATGAATTATCCCAGATGGGGATAAAGAAAGCGCGCTGAAAAAAAGTGTGAAGCATAAAACATATCTTAACTAACAAAGTCAGCATGCAACTCTACCGTAAAACCGGTTAGTGATTATGTCCTTGATACAAAAGGGATTCCTGTTGGTTCGTTCCAATATGTTTGTCCCTTTTCGGAAAAGAAGGTAAATGTATTTCTTCTGAGATGAAGTGGTGAAGTAGACGTAGGCAGCTCCTCTTGGTCCCAGAGAGTAGGGAATAGACTAATGCAGGAAGGAAAAGAGAGAGGGCGCAACAATAGCGTAATATTGTCTGGTATTGTGAGCAAACATATGTAGACAAATGGTGTGCTTACCAGAACAAGAGGCACTGTGCTGTGACCAGTGCGTGATAGCTTGCTAGCACTTAACAGTGGCTAGTACACTGTATGGATAACGTTCCTTGGAGTCTTTGCTGGTGCCCCCTAGGCAACCTTTTTCTTAGTATGGATAATTTCAACTGGAAAGTAGAACTTGGTGTGTTTGTTGTATGGTATTGGAATACCACAAAGCATAGACAACTTCTTGTAATAAAAAGCTTTAATATATGACGCGTTTCTCAACCCCAACTGGGTCGTTTCCTCAGATAAAAGCGAATAAAAATGGTTACATTTACCGGCATTATATACACATTGTATCATTAAAAACAGGAAGTTGTCATTGGGTGTTTGTCCAATAGGACTGCATTTTCAATTGTAAGAGCCCAGTCTTGGCTATCAGCTGTTACTAATCATGACACAAACATCAATGAATAAAAAATATATATATAAAATTCCCTATATAGAAGATTTGTAAAAAAGCATTATAAACAAATCGATATACAGATCTTATAGTGTGTAATTTTGTACTTTTGTCTGTGAAATTGTTACGATCTAACTAGCTGTTGGCATATGGGGAAAAAAGAATACATATAGCAAAATAAATGGACTCCCTTTTGAAAAGGGGGCTCCTTTACCTCACTGTGTATATATTTGTTTTGGTGATATTATTATATCATGTCTAATAATAAGCGTGCTGCAAGCTTGTATCTATCTATGGATTGATGTTTTGTGGTGTGTTGGATAACTCTGACCGTGCATATAGAAAACAAGTTTTGTATGCAAGGTCTATCTATGGATTGATGTTTTGTGGTGTGTTGGATAACTCTGACCGTGCATATAGAAACAAGTCTTGCATGCAAGGTCATATAAGTGAGTGTATGAATAATTTGATAGTGTGTAAAATCAGTGGAAGACCTGAGTATTGGCTCTATTGGTAACCCGCAAGGTTGTAATTTTGTATCAAATATTGAAAGCAATGTTTTAACATTGTATTTCCTAAGAATCATCTTATTTAGCTTTTAAGTGTCACTATATTTGGTGTCTGCTGCTATCGGCCCGGTGTGATGAAAGGTTTTTTGTTTAAAAAACTCTGTTGAGGAATATATCTGATAGCTTGATAATATAAACATGAATGAATGTATAAACTTTTGTTTGATAGCAAGTTGTCTACTTGTGAGTGGTGTGATGGGTATGTGTATGTGAAATAAAAAAATATATTTGGTAATAAAATATTGGAAGTATTTGAGATATATGTTTTTTGTATATAGAAATATGTGTTAAACTAAATCTCCACTGTATGGTAGAAAATAAGTTGTAATATAAAATTTTGGAGACCAATGGTTGCCCATGGAATCACATTGCATTATGAATGGAAGATAGAAATGATATTAATAAAAAATAATAATAATAGAAATGGCTGTGATCTATCAATTGAAGGCTGCCAAATCCAAACTGGCATTGAGCCCGTAAGGATACAGTGTCTTCAATCGATAGATCCAATATGTCTCACGTTGTCTGAGTCTATTTAGTCTGTTGTAATCTGAGCTTTTGGGAACGAAGTCGATAGGAATATATTTGTAAATATATGGGTTCCCATTATGTTTGGTCAGACAGTGATTGGGTATACTGTGTTTGATTTTATTTTTTTTGGAATTTATGCAGTTGCGATGATGTTCTCCCCATCGGTTTCTCAGCTTCCTGGAGGTGCGGCCTACATATTGGAGGCCGCATATACACTCCATAAGGTAGACTGTGAAAGAGGAATTGCAATTGAAGAAAATAGGGATCTGGAAAGACTCGCCTGTTACAGTGGACTTGAAATTTTTTATGCCTGATCTTATAATTTTACATGATCCACATCCTGTTTTGCCACATTTGAAAATTCCAAATGTGCCAAACAGACCCCTGTTATTATTTAAATGGTGTGATATTTTGTTATTTAATTTGTGTTTGACTTTTTTACTGGGAGCTAGCTGGTTTCTGAGTGTGGGCGCTCTCCTGTATACGATTTTGGGGGTGTCTTTAACTAAATGTTTAAGGACAGGATCTCTTTGTATAATATGCCAATGTTTTTGTAATATGTGTTTGATCTGATTAAAATCTGAATTGTATTGTGTTGTAAAGATGGTTTCTTTTCCAAATATGTTTTCTGTATTGGTGATTTTGTTGTTTGATAGAATCTCCTCTCTATTTAAATTTTTGGCTTTTGTTAGAGCCTTGTCGAGCAAACTGGGGGGATAATCTTTTTCTATGAATCTGTTGTATAGTGTTTGGCTCTGTTCTAAGAAGATGTTATAGTCACTACAGTTACGTCGTATCCTACGGAATTGACTGTATGGTACATTACTTAGCCAATTTTTATGGTGGTTACTATGATAATTTAAAAAACTGTTGCTGTCAACATCTTTAAAAAAAGTTTTTGAGGTGATATTAGATTTGTCCATACTTAATATAAGATCTAAGAATTCAATGTTTAGAATTTGTATATTTGCCGTGAATTCCAAACCCATATCATTGTGGTTCAAATGCTCAATAAATTGGTTGGCCCTAGTGATGTTTCCCTCCCATAGGAAGATAAGGTCATCTATATATCGGCCATAGAAGACCAGGTCTGCCCCAAACTCTGTTGGATAGATGTATCTCTCCTCAAAGTAACCCATAAAAAGGTTAGCAAAGCTTGGGGCAAACCTGGTCCCCATGGCCGTCCCTTTGGTTTGAAGATAATACTTGTCTTGATAGATGAAATAATTGTGTTGTAATATGAAAAGAATGCTTTCTAAAATAAAATCATATTGTAAATTGGGTAAAAAAATATCTTTTTTCAAATAATGAGAAATGGCAACTAAACCTAAACTGTGTGAAATATTGGAATATAAAGAGCTAACATCGCAAGTGATCCAAATGAGATTTCTATTGTCAATATTGATGTTGTGTAAATGTTGTAATAGATGAGTGCTGTCTTTAATATATGATGGTAATGTTATTACGTATTTTTGTAAATATTGATCTATAAAGTATGACAGATTGTAGGTGAGATTGCCGATACCGGCAATAATAGGTCGTCCTGGAGGATTGGTTTTATTTTTGTGAATTTTTGGTAAGTGATAGTAGTGGGCAATGCCCAGATTTTGTATTTTTAGAAAATCTTTTTCATTTTTGTTTAATATATTTAAAGACACGCCTTTTTCTATGAGTTCGGTATAAGAGCGCAAGTATTTTTCAGTGGGATCCCCATTTAAAATTTGATAATAGTTTGGGTCTCCAAGAATTCTGTCTGCTTCTTTGATATAATCGGTTATGTCTTGGATCACAATTCCGCCGCCTTTATCGGCGTCGCGGATGATGATATTAGAATTATTCTTAAGATTAGAGATAGCTCTCTGGTAACTCAAAAGACAAAAATTGTTCTTTTTCTTTTTGGATTTTAAATGTTTCTCAAAATCCTCCAAGACCATATTTTGGTATAACTCTATATATTCTTTCCCTACATTAGTGGGATTAAAATTGGATTTGTTTTTAACATCAATATGTATGTAGCCATCAAAAAGGTGATTGGTGAGATCGTTAGTGTCTGAATATATGCAAGTTATGTTTTTGTTAGGGGGCATAGAATCAGTCAAAATTAGTTGTGCTTGAGAGGATTCTATTTGTTTGTTTCTTAAATTTTTATTTGCAAAATACTTCTGTAGGGTTAGTTTTCGTGTAAAGTTGTTTAAATCGACAAAAATATCAAACATTTTTGGCGAATTTGGTGGACAAAAGGATAGTCCTCGCTTTAATACTCTTTTTTCTGAAATAGATAATTTGTGTGTGGAAAGGTTAAAAATTCCTTGATCTAATCTGGATAATTCCTTTTCCTTGGCGGCAAGGGCTCTGCCTCTTGAACCTCGTTTTCTAAGGTGTGAGGTCTTTTGCCTGATCTTATTTGAGGGCTCTCTGTTCTCATTGGGGGGCCCAACCCTAAAAAAGGTGATGGACTGTTGCTGGTGCTGGGGCTTTCTGAATCTGCATAGGCCCCTTGGTGTTCAATAGATAATGTTCTAAATCTATTAGGGTGTTCAAATGTACCATGTTGTGTTGTATGTTTTGTGATGTTTTGGTATACAGTTGGCCCATTGGGTCTAGGACCTAATATTGGTTGTTTGTTGGATGGAATGTGGTCTATGTGTTGATATTGGTAGCTGTTGTTTGGTTCTCCATAATAGTGATCTTTGTAAGTGGGAGGAGTTTCTCCCATTTGGTGTATGTGTTGTGATTGTACTGGTTTGTTGAAATTGTGTTGTTGTGCTTGGCTGTGTTGGTAAGAGTGTGGATTGTAAAGGTGTTGTTGCTGAACATGTGTTGATTGATAAGAGTTTTTGTAATGGTTATTTCTATAATGGGTTTGGTGTTGATTCTTTTGAAATCCATTTCTTTGATTGTAGTATGTGTGTTGTTGTGGTCTGGTTTGAGTATTATGTTGTGGTCTGTTTTGACTAATGTAAGGTGTGCGATTTTGAGACCATGTGTTTGGAATGTGTGATTGATTGCTCTGTATATGTGGATTGTTACTGTCAAATTGGTTATATTGAGCCTTTTGTTTATTGGTCTTATTGCCCCTATGTTGGACCCTTGTCCAATCATTCTGATTATCATTATTATAGTTTATTGTATTCTCTTGTGAGTCATTCCTACGGTTATATGTGTAAACACAATCATTAATGTAATCTTCGTGATCTCTTTGTAGTTTCTTGTTTTTATTATTAACTAGATTTTCTTGATATCTGTCAGTTCTATCATTGATGTCTTTGTTTATTTTATTGTATTCTGGATTTTGTTGATAAACTTTGAGATCTGTTTGGATTTTATCTATATTGAGACTACTTTGATTGTACAATTGTCTCCTATGGTCTATTAGGATTTTAATTAGGCTGAAAGAGCATTCATCCAAAGCTTCATACCACCTTTTTATGGTTTCAGCATTGTCTTTGAATGAGCAATGTTTCAGCAATCTAAGTCCTCTAGGTATATGTTTGATTTCTAGATATTTCTCTAGGGTGGTGAGGTCCCACCAATGTCTATTTTCTTTGTTAATTTCCTCTTCTAATAAATAGAAGAGGTCTCTCATAGGTTTGATGTCATGGGTTTCAGATAGTATTTCCACAACAGAAATTTCTTTAGATAGATTGAAACCCATGCGTTTAGAGTTTCTTTCTTCCTTGGACTGCATATTGTATTGGTAATTAATTGTTCCAAAAGGGATATAATATAGAAAGTTTCAGTTTGGGTAATAGGTGTTTTTAAATGTATGTATCGTATGAGTGCTGAAAGGATGAAATGTAGTTGTGTGTTTATTGGCTCTGTAGGGATATATAAATAGTTATATTTGAGAGATAATGTTTCTGACTTGTAAACTGATGTATCAGTTATCATAAAATGGAGGAGTTCGTATTGTCTGCTGTTAGCCTGGCGTCTTATGAGTACTGTTTGTGTTAAAGATGAGACGTTTTAGCAGTTTCAAAACTGAATATTTTGTAAATCAGTGTACATAAATTAATAAACTCCAGTTGTGGATAGTGTAACACGTTAGTTAAAAAAAAAAAAAAAGGGTGAACAAGTATCAGTGATCTGATATTTGCTTGTAATGTGATAGAGAAGGGTGTGCTAGTAGGCAAAAGCCACTGTGAATGTAATGCGCTGATTGTGTATGTGCAAATTGATGATAAAAAGGAAAAAAATGCCTGTGCGTGTTTAAAGGTGGACTGACGCTGTGTAGTGTTCGAAAAAGATATCTGATCTGTGGGCGTGACAGTGATGTGTGAGCTGTGATTGGTGATGCGTGAGACCTACGTGTTCAATGTGATTGGTATCACAAAATAATTAATGGTGAGTTCTGAAAAACAACATTTATAAGTGACGGGTATCTCTGTTTTGGAAAAAGGTGTGCTGGTAGACAAAAGCCACTGTGAATATAATGCGCTGATTGTGGCAATTAATAAAAAAGAAGAAAATACCTGTGCGTGTCTGGAGGTATACTGACGCTGTGTAATGTTCGTATTTTTGTATATATATTTTTTATTCATTGATGTTTGTGTCATGATTAGTAACAGCTGATAGCCAAGACTGGGCTCTTACAATTGAAAATGCAGTCCTATTGGACAAACACCCAATGACAACTTCCTGTTTTTAATGATACAATGTGTATATAATGCCGGTAAATGTAACCATTTTTATTCGCTTTTATCTGAGGAAACGACCCAGTTGGGGTTGAGAAACGCGTCATATATTAAAGCTTTTTATTACAAGAAGTTGTCTATGCTTTGTGGTATTCCAATACCATACAACAAACACACCAAGTTCTACTTTCCAGTTGAAATTATCCATACTAAGAAAAAGGTTGCCTAGGGGGCACCAGCAAAGACTCCAAGGAACGTTATCCATACAGTGTACTAGCCACTGTTAAGTGCTAGCAAGCTATCACGCACTGGTCACAGCACAGTGCCTCTTGTTCTGGTAAGCACACCATTTGTCTACATATGTTTGCTCACAATACCAGACAATATTACGCTATTGTGGCGCCCTCTCTCTTTTCTTTCCAAGATACAATTTAGGGCTGTACATCGGAGAACACGGACGGGAGCTGTGGACTCTCCATGTACAGAAGTAAAGGAAATTATCTGGTAAGCATAATTTATGTTTTCCTTCTTAATACAGGGAGAGTCCACAGCTGCATTCATTACTTGTGGAAAATTATACCCAAGCTACAGAGGACACTAATAAATGCTAACAGGAGGGCAAAAGCAGAGGCGGCCCCAAACTGAGGGCACCACAGCCTGCAAAAACCCATTCTCCCGAAGGTTGCTTCAACAGAAGCAAAAAGGAAAAAGAAAGTAAGGAGGACCAAGTAGCCGCCCAACAATCAGATCCATAGAGATCTCATGCCAGAGACCCAAGATGACGTCACTGCTCTCGGACTGAGCTGTAAACCTCTGAGGAGGCTTGTGTCCTGCTGTCTCCTATGTCAAGCGGAAGACACTCCTCAACTAAAAATAAGGAAGTCACCAATGCCTTCTGACCCTTGCACTTCCCAGATACAACTATTAAACAGAGAAATCTGTCTATTCTTATGCAGCCTGAAAACGAAATCAAGGCACGATTCCATAAAAAGAGAAAACCTTTTCCCGCTAGAGAAGGAATAGGACATATAAAAAAGACCACACTCTCTCGATTGAAGTCACAAATAGACACAATTTTAGGAAGAAAACCTAACTAGGGTCGTAGAACAGTCTTATTATAGAGGAAACCCCAATAAGAAGTACATATTGCAAGGTTGCAACACAAAGACTATTGCACGTAGAAGCAATCTACAGACGGAGTAGATCATTGAAGATAAATTTCAAAGACCATCTCCTGCATAGGTACAAAAGTAGTCCAATGTGCCCCCTAAACATAAGATCTAAGAAGGAGCATCCGATTGACTGACCGGCCTGAACGTAGTCAGAGCCCTAGGAAAAAAAAACTGTACGCCCGGAAGCTCAACGAGCCTCTAGAGCAGAAGAAACAAACAGACAGGGCCCAGAAAACTGTCACAACAAGTAACTATCTAAGAAAAGCCCTTCTCCAGATCATCCTGGAAAAAAAAGGAACACTGGCAGGCCAGAACAGAGTGCCAGGACGAAGCTTGCTCTTCCCGACAGCAAGGGTCCTTCACACCTATGACAGATGACGAGAAACCAGCTTATGCGTCGAAGGAGAGGACCTTAACCTCTCAGAAAAAACCCTCTCTCGGCTAAGACCAAGCGACCTCTCGCAGTCCACCTCAGCGGAATAAGATTCGATGAATCAAAAGGGGCCTTGACCCAGCAGATCCCTACGACAAGTTAACCCCCATGGAGGAGAAACCCCTAGACCGCGAACACGATCTCGCTGTCACAAACGGAGTAATCAGTCTCACAGACGCCTGCTCCCGCTAGGATCAAGCCATCACTCGAGAAAGAGTGAAAGGCAGAAGAAGAGAAAGGTTGTATTGAACCTCCAAGGCATCGCTAATGATCCATTAGCTCCACCTGAGGTTCCCTGAACTACGACCCATTAATGGGTAACCTGGGATAGGTACGAACATCCTGAGAATCTCGATCGGCGTCATTCAGATACAAACATCCGAAAATCTTCGGATAGCCAGATCAAGGAAATGATTGTAAGGAACATCTGTCCCTGAAGATCACACTCAGAGAGTGGATCGCTGACAACGAGCAATAGTGGGCCTCCGCCCACTACCAACTCGAGAAACTACGCTCTACGCAGGAAAATCTCTCTTGCTCAGAAGGAGATCTAATCTACTGAGAGAAAAAGGCTGACTAGAATCCATACACTGGGACGAACCCAGAAAACCAAACCCTCAGTGCAAAATGCGGGAGGGAATCTCCTGAATCCACGGTCCCCCATAGGACACGTTCTAACTAACAGTGCGACTTAAGTAAAAACCGCCCCGGGAGAGCTAAGAGCAATGTCCCTCAGGACAGGGAGATCTGGATAAGGACACTGGAGAAAGATGCTTCCAACCGGTATTCCAGGTAAATCTGTTAAGAAAGATTCAAACAGTGCCATGCTGATGTCTCAGCCACAGCTGAAATGAGACCTGTCAAAGGAAGAAACCCAAGAAGGGCCCCAGAACAAAAACATCACCCCCCCCCTACCACCACAGAGTCAGTGAGGGCCTGCAGGGGATCTGGAGGGCACAACCTCATGAAGTAAACTCTTAACTTCACAAGATCTAAGGAAAAATCTTCCTGTCTATAAAGAACAATTTAGCATCCAGGGATCCAGCCTGGCGCTTATACTAGAGAACTCTAGTCTAGATCCATCTCTGAAGATCAAAGAAGACCGATGAAAATCTTACAAGTCTTATAACAGACGATGGAAAGTAAACCAGAATTGCCAAGACCTACTAATAATTCTGGAATCAGGATACTACCAAGTTAAACCCCAGATCCCCCCAAAAAAACTAGGATCAGAAACAAGGTTTACTGGACGAGACGGTCCATAAGAACTGGATTTTACCCCAAAAAAAGAATGAATAAGGAAATATATCCTTCTTGACAGAGATCCTGCAGTGTTCCTCCCGAACAAAAGGTAGAGAGAACCTTATATACTCCCCCAAAAAGGAGACATGATAAGCTCTGCTTAAGGACCATAGAATCCAAATAGGCCAGGAGACCCCTCCCTTTAGTGGACCATGAAAACAACAGTGGAATGAAAATATCCTCACACTACGATAGGTACCGGGACAATGACTCCAAAAGTCACCAGAAAAGCTTCCCTCTCTCAGCTGAAAGACAAAATCAAGAGAAGAAAAACTGCCCAGAAGGTTGGATGTAAAGCCTAGCTCCGACCTCTAGGACCCCTGGATCCTATATGATTCAGAATCAAGCGCCCATCCAAGATAGTACCTAAAACAGGTCTTTCCTGTCATCTAGGTTAGATAGACCTGCTCTGCCTGGACTAACCGGAATAGCTCAACACAGAAATAACTCCTTCTCTCGAGTAGAAGGAAAGAGTAGACTTAACCAACATATCTGCCAGAGCAACTCAAGGGCTAAACATAAAATTCTGAAGTTCCAGCTTATGCTAGAAGACTGAGAATAATTCAGATAATGAATATAAGCTCCATAGCTTAAATCTGTCTCAAAAATATAGAGGGAACCATCACCTTGAACTGAGACCAAGATGCTTCCACAGGAAGTCTCCAGAAATTGCGACAACCAAAGTCGTCCGTATCTAATATCCCATATGGCGAAACGTCTTTTCCAAAAAGAGTTTCTATAACAACCAAGAGCTATAAACAAAAAACTATCCTGAAACGGACTAGAAAAGGAAAAATAGGCAAGTGCACAAAAAGTGGTAGCCAAGAAAGAATGTGCAAAAACAGGTCCTGCCTGTCATACGACACAAACCCTATAGAGCTCAGAACTGGGATTCTAAAAAAAATAAATAAAAAATAATATAATTTATATATATATATATATATATATATATGAGAAAAAATAGGATCTCCATCCGTCTAATCCAGATTGCTATCTGATTTAGAGGACTAAGATTTGACTGACAGATCAGTACTAGGAATCTCTAACATCGCCAAGTGCAGGCGTGCCATTCTAAATCTAAATGCTAAATCCTCTTCAGTCGAAGGAATCAAATCAGCAGACTCCGACCATGGAGGTCCTACCTCTGAAGCTTTAGAGGGAACCGCATCCCCAGATGACTGATTGGATACAATCGTCAATTTACACGATGGTCCCTGGGCAGGAGCGCATGGATTTACCCTTTGCTTGCATGTAGCAGGAAGAGGCAAAATCGCTTAGGCCGTTGAGATAGCCATGCGGAACTGTAAAGTAACATCAGGTGGAAAAAAGCCCCCTTCAGGTGAAGGATCAGCGATACCCAGAGAAACTGCATGTGTAGGAACAGAAAAATCTAGGGAACGCGCCTCACGGGACGAGGAGTCCCCAGAGGCGGACGGCTCAGTGGTCTCTAACATCTAAACATTGGTTGATGAGAACACCCTGTAGCGGCATACAGAACATAATTGCAAGGGCTGGACTACCCGGACCTCCTCACAATATACACAGGTATCAAGTTATGTATTAGAGGAATCCCCCTCTAAATTATCAGAGTCCTCCATAACTCGTCTTATTTAAATTATAGAAAAATAACTGGCACCTTATACCCCCAATAGCTGGGGCACTCACCACCTCCAATGACCCAGACAGAGAAACTCGCTCCTCTCCGCAGACACTCGGACACGAATAGGAAATGGAAAAAACTTTACCACTCCTGGTCACACGGTGCGTCATGCAGGACCGCCCCTGCTAAGGAAAAGCGTGCCAGCATAAAGTGAAAGTCAATCCTTGCGTTTTACGTCGGCATTCGATTGAAACAAATAAAGGAGCTTTCTACATGAAGAATCTTATACTTCATGAATGAAAGTCCCCTTTATTTGTTTCAATAGTCAATCCTAGCGTTTGTATGTTAGGATTGACTTTCACTTTAATAAAACTGCGCAAATCTCAAATATGAATAATAAAAAATTTACCGTACGTTCCGATCAGCCCATGAGCCCAAACGTCTCTACACATAAAGCAGCAGCAGAAATCACATAACAAATATGATAAAAAAAAACACTGTTCAATAATCCCCCTCAGGGATATTAACCCTTGATTCCATAAAGAGAAAACAAATTATGCTTACCTGATAATTTTATTTCCATCGAGGGGAGGAGAGTCCACGGCTTCATTCATTACTAGTGGGAATTTAGAACCTGGCCACCAGGAGGAGGCAAAGACACCCCAGCCAAAGGCTTAAATACCTCCCCCACTCCCCTCATCCCCCAGTCATTGTGCAGAGGAACAAGGAACAGTAGGAGAAACATTAGGTTATAAATGGTGCCAGAAGAGAAAATAAAATTTAGATCCGCCCATCAGAGACACGGGCGAGGGCCGTGGACTCTCCTCCCCTCGATGGAAATAAAATTATCAGGTAAGCATAATTTATGTTTTCCATCTAAAGGGGAGGAGAGTCCACGGCTTCATTCATTACTAGTGGGAACATATACCCAAGCTCTAGAGGACACTGAATGAAACCGGGAGGGTAAAATGCGGACCCCTAATCTGAGGGCACAACAGCCTGTAGAACCTTTCTCCCAAAAACAGCTTCCGCAGAAGCAAAAACGTAAAATTTGTAAAACTTAGTGAAGGTATGCAAGGAGGACCAGGTAGCCGCCTTGCAAATCTGCTCCATAGAAGCCTCATTCTTGAAGGTCCAAGATGAAGCTACCGCTCTAGTGGAATGAGCCGTAATCCTCTGAGGAGGCTTATGACCCACTGTCTCATAGGCCAAGCGGATCAGGCTCCTCAGCCAAAAAGACAAAGAAGTAGCAGAAGCCCTCTGACCCCTGCGCTTCCCTGAATACACGAAAAACCGAGTTAGATTGTCTGAAATCCTTTGTGGCCTGAAGATAAAATTTCCACGTCCAGATTATGAAGTAACCTCTCTCCTTAGGAGAAGGATTAGGACATAAAGAAGGAACGACTATCTCCTGATTGAAGTTGCGGTTAGACACCACCATGGGGAGAAACCCCACACCAGTGCGAAGAACAGCCTTATCCGCATGAAACACCAGATAAGGGGGCTCATATTGCAAGGCCGCCAGCTCAGAAGCTCTGCATACCTTCCATGAAAGAATCTTTATGTCAAGAGAATGCATAGGTTCAAACGGAACCTTCTGCAAGACCTTAAGTACCAAGTTTAAGCTCCAAGGGGGAGCAGACTGCTTAAAGACCTGATTCGAGATAGAGTCTGAACAAAGGATTGTATGTCAGAGAGATCAGCGAGTCTCCTATGTAACAGAACAGATAAAGCCGAAATTTGCCCCTTTAGGGAACTAGCGGCGAGACCCTTCTCCAATCCTTCTTGGGCCATGAGTCTCACACCAGGACAAGTAAGTCCTCCACACCTTACAGTATGATAGATGCGATGAGTGACCGGCTTTCTTGCCTGAACCAGAGTCTCAATCACATTTTCCGCAAAACCCCTCTTTGCCAAGACCAAGCGTTCAATCCCCATGTAGTCAGCCTCAGAGAATCGAGATTTTGATGTTGAAAAGGACCCTGTTCTAGCAGATCCCTGCAACAGGGTAACCTCCATGGTGGAGAGGATGACATCCCCACCAGATCCACGAACCATGTCCTCCTTGGCCACGAAGGAGCAATCAGAATAGAAGACACTCTCTCCTGCTTTATACGCGCCACTACATGAGGAAGAAGCGGCAACGGAGGGAATATGTAAACTAGACCGAACCCCCAAGGCATCGCCAATGCGTCTATTAGCTCCGCCTGGGGGTCCCTCGACCTCGATCTGTATCGGGGAAGCTTGCAGTTCAATCTGGACTCCATGAGATCGATCTCCGGCGTCCCCCATCTGAGACAGCTCTCTGCAAACACCTTGGGGTGAAGAGACCTTTCCCCCGGGTGAAAAGTCTGCCTGCTGAGAAAATCTGCCTCCCAGTTGTCCACACCCAGGATGTTGATCGCAGAGAGCGAACAGTTGTGGGTCTCCATCCACTCTAGTATCTGAGACACCTCCCTCATTGCCCGGGAGCTCCTCGTGCCTCCCCGGTGGCTGATGTAAGCCACCGAGGTGATATTGTCCGTCTGGAACCTGATAAAGCTGGTCTCTCAGACGAGGCCACCCCTCCAGAGCGTTGTAGATCGCTCGAAGCTCCAGAATATTTATTGGAAGAAGGGACTCTAAGCGAGACCACTTCCCCTGTGCCATCCCGGCACCCCAGACAGCTCCCCATCCCGCCAGACTCACGTCCGTGGTCACAATCTCCTAGGACGGTCTCAGGAAGGATGTGCCCATGGACAGGTGATCCGGGCGGATCCATCAGGAGTGGGAAAGCCGAGTCCGCGCATCCAAGTATATCGGCTGCGACAGATCGGAATGATCGCCGTTCCACTGTCTCAACATGCACAATTGAAGAGGTAAACCTGGCGAATGGAATGATGTCCATGCTGGAGACCATAAGCCCAATCATTTCCATGCACTGAGCTACAGATGGTCTCACTGTAGACTAAAGGGCAAGACAGGTAGATGCCATCTTTGTGCTTCGCTTGTCCGTGAGAAAGATCTTCATGGACAATGCCCAATAACTCCACCCTGGTACTGGGAACCAGAGAACTCTTCTCCAGATTGATCTTCCAACCGTGAGATTAAAGTAACTGCATCAGGACAACAGCGACTGAACTAGGATTTCATCCAGGTACGGCGCCACCGCGATGCCCTGGGATTTGGCTACTGCTAGAAGGGCCCCCAGGACCTTCAAGACGACTGTCTGTGCCGTCGCCAGACCAAAGGGAAGAGCCACGAACTGGAAATGTTGATCCAGAAAGGCAAATCTGAGGAACCTGAAATGGTCCCTGTGAATCGGAACATGAAGGTAGGCATCCTTCAAGTCTATAGAGGTCATTATCTGCCCCTCTTGAACTAGGGGCATTAATGGGTCTGATCTTTTCCATTTTGAACGATGGAACGGACAGGAACTTGTTTAAACATTTGAGGTCCAGAATTGGGCGGAACATGCCCTCCTTCTCTGGGACCACGAACAAATTGGAGTAATACCCTAGACCCCTTTCTGCCTGGGGTACTGCTAGAATAACCCCTAGAGTGGAGAGATCCCGCACTCAACCCAGAAAGGCGCCATTTTTTCCGGCCTTGAAGACAAGTTTGACAGCAGGAATCTGCCCCTGGGAGGAGAGGACTTCATTTGCCTCCCGTGGAAATTATAGAGTCTAGAGGCAAAGACAACAGCCTCGTCTTAGAGGTCATGTCTACCGACTAAGATTTTAGCCACAGAGCTCTGCGTGCTAGAACCGAAAAACCGGACACCTTGGCATTCAGGCAGATAATCTGCATATTAGCGTCTCGAATGAAAGAATTGGCCACCTTTGGGCCTTAATCCTTTTCTGCACCTCTTCGAAAGAGGGTTCACTCTCAATCATATCAAATAATGCATCGCACCAATATGACGCAGCTTTGGCAACCGCGGCTACCGCCGCTGCCGGTTGAAAAACAAACCCTGTGTGTTGAAACATCTTTCACAACATGTTATCCAACTTCTTATCCAAAGGCTCCTTGAACAAAGAACTATCCTCTAAAGGAATCATCGTGCGCTTAGTGAGTGTGGAGATGGCCCCATCCACTTGGGAATGGTCCCCAACAACTTAAGCTGGGCCTCCGGGATGGGGAAAAGCTTTTTAAATTGAGAAGAAGCAGAAAAGGAAGAATCTAATCGCTCCTACTCATTCTGAACAATGTTCGTCATCTTGACAGGAACCCGGGAAGGTCTGGGGAACCACCCTGTCCTCGTAAACCTTATCCAACTTAGGAATGGAGGGCTCCTCGGGTCTTTGGGTTTCCGGAACCTCTAAGATAGCCAGCACTTGCTTTAACAAAAAACGCAAGTTCTCCATTTAAAACCGAAAACCGGGTTCCTCCAGTGCCGGAGGAGGTTTAGATGATGCGGACTTCGACCCCGAAAGGGCATCTTCTGACGTGTCGGATTGGGCCTCGTCATCGTACCACCCCACTGGGGCATCCGACAGACACAACTCCTGGGTCGGGCCGCTATGAAAAGCTCTACACTTGGGCTTAGCAGAACGTGGCAAAGCATGGATCAACCCTAGCGACTGCCGTTTCAAGCTGGTACGCCAAATCCGGCGGCCAAGCAATTTCCCCTGAAGGGGTAACAGTCGGACCCTAGATGCTGCATGTGGTATAGGGGACGCCAATGGGGAACACACCTCATGGGATGGAGACCCCTCAGAGGACGACGGCTCAGTAGTGCTAGACATTCTCTTATGTTTGGAAGTCGTAGCCTTCTCAAGGCATGTGGAACACAGTTGCGCAGGCTGGTCTACCAAAACCTCACAATAAAAACAGGTATAAGACTTAGCTAAAGAGGGAGTACCCTCTAACACGTCAGAATCCTCCATAGCTTTTTAGAAAAAAGACTAGAAAAACATAATTTATGTAAGAACTTACCTGATAAATTCATTTCTTTCATATTAGCAAGAGTCCATGAGCTAGTGACGTATGGGATATACATTCCTACCAGGAGGGGCAAAGTTTCCCAAACCTCAAAATGCCTATAAATACACCCCTCACCACACCCACAATTCAGTTTAACGAATAGCCAAGAAGTGGGGTGATAAAAAAGTGCGAAAGCATATAAAATAAGGAATTGGAATAATTGTGCTTTATACAAAATCATAACCACCACAAAAAAAGGGCGGGCCTCATGGACTCTTGCTAATATGAAAGAAATGAATTTATCAGGTAAGTTCTTACATAAATTATGTTTTCTTTCATGTAATTAGCAAGAGTCCATGAGCTAGTGACGTATGGGATAATGACTACCCAAGATGTGGATCTTTCCACACAAGAGTCACTAGAGAGGGAGGGATAAAATAAAGACAGCCAATTCCTGCTGAAAATAATCCACACCCAAAATAAAGTTTAACGAAAAACATAAGCAGAAGATTCAAACTGAAACCGCTGCCTGAAGTACTTTTCTACCAAAAACTGCTTCAGAAGAAGAAAATACATCAAAATGGTAGAATTTAGTAAAAGTATGCAAAGAGGACCAAGTTGCTGCTTTGCAGATCTGGTCAACCGAAGCTTCATTCCTAAACGCCCAGGAAGTAGATACTGACCTAGTAGAATGAGCTGTAATTCTCTGAGGCGGAATTTTACCCGACTCAACATAGGCAAGATGAATTAAAGATTTCAACCAAGATGCCAAAGAAATGGCAGAAGCTTTCTGGCCTTTCCTAGAACCGGAAAAGATAACAAATAGACTAGAAGTCTTACGGAAAGATTTCGTAGCTTCAACATAATATTTCAAAGCTCTAACAACATCCAAAGAATGCAACGATTTCTCCTTAGAATTCTTAGGATTAGGACATAATGAAGGAACCACAATTTCTCTACTAATGTTGTTGGAATTCACAACTTTAGGTAAAAATTCAAAAGAAGTTCGCAACACCGCCTTATCCTGATGAAAAATCAGAAAAGGAGACTCACAAGAAAGAGCAGATAATTCAGAAACTCTTCTAGCAGAAGAGATGGCCAAAAGGAACAAAACTTTCCAAGAAAGTAATTTAATGTCCAATGAATGCATAGGTTCAAACGGAGGAGCTTGAAGAGCTCCCAGAACCAAATTCAAACTCCAAGGAGGAGAAATTGACTTAATGACAGGTTTTATACGAACCAAAGCTTGTACAAAACAATGAATATCAGGAAGAATAGCAATCTTTCTGTGAAAAAGAACAGAAAGAGCAGAGATTTGTCCTTTCAAAGAACTTGCGGACAAACCCTTATCTAAACCATCCTGAAGAAACTGTAAAATTCTCGGTATTCTAAAAGAATGCCAAGAAAAATGATGAGAAAGACACCAAGAAATATAAGTCTTCCAGACTCTATAATATATCTCTCGAGATACAGATTTACGAGCCTGTAACATAGTATTAATCACGGAGTCAGAGAAACCTCTTTGACCAAGAATCAAGCGTTCAATCTCCATACCTTTAAATTTAAGGATTTCAGATCCTGATGGAAAAAAGGGCCTTGTGACAGAAGGTCTGGTCTTAACGGAAGAGTCCACGGTTGGCAAGAGGCCATCCGGACAAGATCCGCATACCAAAACCTGTGAGGCCATGCCGGAGCTACCAGCAGAACAAACGAGCATTCCTTCAGAATCTTGGAGATTACTCTTGGAAGAAGAACTAGAGGCGGAAAGATATAGGCAGGATGATACTTCCAAGGAAGTGATAATGCATCCACTGCCTCCGCCTGAGGATCCCGGGATCTGGACAGATACCTGGGAAGTTTCTTGTTTAGATGGGACGCCATCAGATCTATTTCTGGAAGTTCCCACATTTGAACAATCTGAAGAAATACCTCTGGGTGAAGAGACCATTCGCCCGGATGCAACGTTTGGCGACTGAGATAATCCGCTTCCCAATTGTCTACACCTGGGATATGAACCGCAGAGATTAGACAGGAGCTGGATTCCGCCCAAACCAAGATTCGAGATACTTCTTTCATAGCCAGAGGACTGTGAGTCCCTCCTTGATGATTGATGTATGCCACAGTTGTGACATTGTCTGTCTGAAAACAAATGAACGATTCTCTCTTCAGAAGAGGCCAAAACTGAAGAGCTCTGAAAATTGCACGGAGTTCCAAAATATTGATCGGTAATCTCACCTCCTGAGATTCCCAAACTCCTTGTGCCATCAGAGATCCCCACACAGCTCCACAACCTGTGAGACTTGCATCTGTTGAAATTACAGTCCAGGTCGGAAGCACAAAAGAAGCCCCCTGAATTAAACGATGGTGATCTGTCCACCATGTTAGAGAGTGTCGAACAATCGGTTTTAAAGATATTAATTGAGATATCTTCGTGTAATCCTTGCACCATTGCTTCAGCATACAGAGCTGAAGAGGTCGCATGTGAAAACGAGCAAAGGGGATCGCGTCCGATGCAGCAGTCATAAGACCTAGAATTTCCATGCATAAGGCTACCGAAGGGAATGATTGTGACTGAAGGTTTCGACAAGCTGTAATCAACTTTAGACGTCTCTTGTCTGTTAAAGACAGAGTCATGGACACTGAATCCATCTGGAAACCCAGAAAGGTTACCCTTGTCTGAGGAATCAAAGAACTTTTTGGTAAATTGATCCTCCAACCATGATCTTGAAGAAACAACACAAGTCGATTCGTATGAGATTCTGCTAAATGTAAAGACTGAGCAAGTACCAAGATATCGTCCAAATAAGGAAATACCACAATACCCTGTTCTCTGATTACAGACAGCAGGGCACCGAGAACCTTTGTAAAAATTCTTGGAGCTGTAGCTAGGCCAAACGGCAGAGCCACAAATTGGTAATGCTTGTCCAGAAACGAGAATCTCAGGAACTGATAATGATCTGGATGAATCGGAATATGCAGATATGCATCCTGTAAATCTATCGTGGACATATAATTCCCTTGCTGAACAAAAGGTAAGATAGTCCTTACAGTTACCATCTTGAACGTTGGTATCCTTACATAACGATTCAATATTTTTAGATCCAGAACTGGTCTGAAAGAATTCTCCTTCTTTGGTACAATGAAGAGATTTGAATAAAACCCCATCCCCTGTTCCGGAACTGGAACTGGCATAATTACTCCAGTCAACTCTAGATCTGAAACACATTTCAGAAATGCTTGAGCTTTTACTGGATTTACTGGGACACGGGAAAGAAAAAATCTCTTTGCAGGAGGTCTCAACTTGAAACCAATTCTGTACCCTTCTGAAACAATGCTCTGAATCCAAAGATTGTGAACAGAATTGATCCAAATTTCCTTGAAAAAACGTAACCTGCCCCCTACCAGCTGAGCTGGAATGAGGGCCGCACCTTCATGTGGACTTAGAAGCAGGCTTTGCCTTTCTAGCTGGCTTGGATTTATTCCAGACTGGAGATGGTCTCCAAACTGAAACTGCTCCTGAGGATGAAGGATCAGGCTTTTGTTCTTTGTTGAAACGAAAGGAACGAAAACGATTATTAGCCCTGTTTTTACCTTTAGATTTTTTATCCTGTGGTAAAAAAGTTCCTTTCCCACCAGTAACAGTTGAAATAATGGAATCCAACTGAGAACCAAATAATTTGTTACCCTGGAAAGAAATGGAAAGTAAAGTTGATTTAGAAGCCATATCAGCATTCCAAGTTTTAAGCCATAAAGCTCTTCTAGCTAAAATAGCTAGAGACATAAACCTGACATCAACTCTGATAATATCAAAAATGGCATCACAGATAAAATTATTAGCATGCTGAAGAAGAATAATAATATCATGAGAATCACGATGTGTTACTTGTTGCGCTAAAGTTTCCAACCAAAAAGTTGAAGCTGCAGCAACATCAGCCAAAGATATAGCAGGTCTAAGAAGATTACCTGAACACAGATAAGCTTTTCTTAGAAAGGACTCAATTTTCCTATCTAGAGGATCCTTAAACAAAGTACCATCTGACGTAGGAATAGTAGTACGTTTAGCAAGGGTAGAAATAGCCCCATCAACTTTAGGGATCTTGTCCCAAAATTCTAATCTGTCAGACGGCACAGGATATAATTGCTTAAAACGTTTAGAAGGAGTAAATGAATTACCCAAATTATCCCATTCTTTGGAAATTACTGCAGAAATAGCATTAGGAACAGGAAAAACTTCTGGAATAACCACAGGAGCTTTAAATACCTTATCTAAACGTTTAGAATTAGTATCAAGAGGACCAGAATCCTCTATTTCTAAAGCAATTAGAACTTCTTTAAGTAAAGAACGAATAAATTCCATTTTAAATAAATATGAAGATTTATCAGCATCAACCTCAGAGACAGAATCCTCTGAACCAGAGGAGTCATCAGAATCAGAATGATGATGTTCATTTAAAAATTCATCTGTAGGGAGAGAAGTTTTAAAAGATTTTTTACGTTTACTAGAAGGAGAAATAACAGACATAGCCTTCTTTATGGATTCAGAAACAAAATCTCTTATATTATCAGGAACATTCTGCACCTTAGATGTTGAGGGAACTGCAACAGGCAATGGTACTTTACTAAAGGAAATATTATCTGCTTTAACAAGTTTGTCATGACAATCAATACAAACAACAGCTGGAGAAATAGCTACCAAAAGTTTACAGCAGATACACTTAGCTTTGGTAGATTCAGCACTTGACAGCGATTTTCCTGTAGTATCTTCTGGCTCAGATGCAACGTGAGACATCTTGCAATATGTAAGAGAAAAAACAACATATAAAGCAAAATTGATCAAATTCCTTAAATGACAGTTTCAGGAATGGGAAAGAATGCCAAAGAACAAGCTTCTAGCAACCAGAAGCAATAAAAAAATGAGACTTAAATAATGTGGAGACAAAAGTGACGCCCATATTTTTTCGCGCCAAATAAGACGCCCACATTATTTGGCGCCTAAATGCTTTTTGGCGCCAAAAATGACGCCACATCCGGAACGCCGACATTTTTGGCGCGAAATAACGTCAAAGAATGACGCAACTTCTGGCGACACGTATGACGCCGGAAACGGAAATAGAATTTTTGTGCCAAAAAAGTCCGCGCCAAGAATGACGCAATAAAATGAAGCATTTTCAGCCCCCGCGAGCCTAACAGCCCACAGGGAAAAAGTCAAATTTTAAGGTAAGAAAAAATGGTCAAATCAAAATGCATTATCCCAAATATGAAACTGACTGTCTGAAAATAAGGAAAGTTGAACATTCTGAGTCAAGGCAAATAAATGTTTGAATACATATATTTAGAACTTTATAAACAAAGTGCCCAACCATAGCTTGGAGTGTCACAGAAAATACGACTTACTTACCCCAGGACACTCATCTACATATAGCAGATAGCCAAACCAGTACTGAAACGAGAATCAGCAGAGGTAATGGTATATATAAGAGTATATCGTCGATCTGAAAAGGGAGGTAAGAGATGAATCTCTACGACCGATAACAGAGAACCTATGAAATAGACCCCGTAGAAGGAGATCACTGCATTCAAATAGGCAATACTCTCCTCACATCCCTCTGACATTCACTGCACGCTGAGAGGAAAACCGGGCTCCAACTTGCTGCGGAGCGCATATCAACGTAGAATCTAGCACAAACTTACTTCACCACCTCCATCGGAGGCAAAGTTTGTAAAACTGAATTGTGGGTGTGGTGAGGGGTGTATTTATAGGCATTTTGAGGTTTGGGAAACTTTGCCCCTCCTGGTAGGAATGTATATCCCATACGTCACTAGCTCATGGACTCTTGCTAATTACATGAAAGAAAGGTACCTTTATAACCACCAATGGCCAGGGCACTCACTACCTCCTATGAACCGGACTCAGAAACCGATTTGTCTCCTCCATCGCAAATCAGACCGGAAGTGAAGAGGCCCCACCCGGTCACAAGGATGACTACGCAGGACCGCCCCTGCCGATGAGAAAACGCGCCAAAAAAGACTGCGCAAAACTCTCGGAAGAGAACCTGTCAGTTCCACCAAATGCCAAAGCCGCGTCCAAGCACATAACGCAGCAATTACATAAACGTATTATGTACATACCCCCCCTGCTCAATAATCCCCTCATAGAAATATTACCCCTTGATTCTATAAAGATAAAGGCACCACACTGTGGCCCTGCTTCTGTGTTCTCATTATGTAAAAATGAAATCTTACCAGAATTTACGCCGTGGAACAGGAGCACAGCCCTTCAAGCGTGACAAGTAGTAGCTGCGCTCTTGACATGGACTTGAGAGAAGAAGCAATCTGCGAAACTTGTCAACGCCGATTGCTAAAGGAGCTGTTAATATGAATCGGGATGGTTTCACAAAGGAAAGCTCCCCTTGCATCTCCAGACTCTAACGTTCACCCAGGCCCTCAAGTTGAGAAGCTTAAAGGGCTACTTAAACTGCTGTCCCATAGTGAAGGGTAGAACCCCTCATAAGAGACCTCTGATATTCCGGCACCTCTCTGCCGCCTCCTGTGACGAAAGGCAAAGAATGACTGGGGGATGAGGGGAGTGGGGGAGGTATTTAAGCCTTTGGCTGGGGTGTCTTTGCCTCCTCCTGGTGGCCAGGTTCTAAATTCCCACTAGTAATGAATGAAGCCGTGGAATCTCCTCCCCTTTAGATGGAAAAGGAGTCTTCTATCCTTAACATACAGAATGTATAAAAACTTACTGGAATATATGCAGTGGAACAGAAGACACGGTCCTTCAAGTTTGACAGACTTAAACGTTGCTTCTGACATGGACTTGAGTGAAGAAAAGCAGGCAGCGAAACTCGTCAACGCTGATTGCTTAGGAGCTGTTTTGCAGAAAGACTCTCCCTGCATCTCCAGAATCTAACTTTCATCAAAGCTCTCACTGAGAGGCTGACAAGACTACTTAAAACTCCAGTCCCATCTCGAAGGGTTAGATACCCTTCCTAAGGAACTACTCCAAAATCTTTTGACACTCCTCTGCCAACCTCCTGTGACTAAAGGCAAAGAATGACTGGGGAAAGAGGGAAGTGGGGGGTATTTAAGCCTTTGGCTCGGGGGCCTTTGCCTCCTCCTGGTGGCCAGGTTCAGTATTTCCAACAAGTAATGAATGCAGCTAAATAAAAAGTGAGAAGCGCTCAACCTGGGAAAGAACAATAGCATAATAGCTTGTTCTATGGCTAGTTACCACCCTAGAAGCAGCCTCTTTTTGCTCAATATGTGCCTTTCACATAGAAGAACTTTCCTGTAGTATATCAGTCTGATCCTGACTTCACAGTACAGTCCAGCACCGAAATACCAGGCAATCCCTCTCTGAACGAGAGAAACAGCAAAACCCCAGACGTACGTTTCAGCCTATTGTGGGCCTCGTCAGTGAGGTGCAGCCATATCCCTCTAGGCACACTGAGCAACGGGTTCACGTCTGGATTCCCGCATCACACTTAGGGAGACTTCCCTAAGTGTCATAATTTGCATAAATTGGACTGACCTTGCTGGCAGGATCAGACTGATATACTTCAGGAAAGTTTTCTTCTGTGAAAAGCACACTGGTCTAAAAGAGGCTGCTTCCGGGTGGTAAATCGCCATAGAACAAGCCACTGAGCTGTTGTTCGTTCCTGGTAGAGCGCTTCTCTCTTCGTATGCAAATTATTATGACCCTGGGGAAGTCTCCCTCTGGGTGATGGGAGAAACCAGACGTGGACTCCTTGCCCAGTGTGCTTAGAGGAATGTGGCTGCACCTCACTGACGAGGCCCATAGGAGGCCGAAACGATCGTCTGGGGTTGTCACGTTCCTTGTTCAGAGGAGAGTTGCCTGGTATTTCGGGGCTGGACTGACCTTACTGGCAGGATCAGACTGATATACTTCAGGAAAGTTTTCTTCTGTGAAAAGCACACTAGTCTAAAAGAGGCTGCTTCCGGGTGGTAAATCGCCATAGAACAAGCCACTGAGCTGTTGCTCGTTCCTGGTAGAGCGCTTCTCTCTTCGTATGCAAATTATTATGACCCTGGGGAAGTCTCCCTATGGGTGATGGGGGAAACCAGACGTGGACTCCTTGCCCAGTGTGCATAGAGGAATGTGGCTGCACCTCACTGACGAGGCCCATAGGAGGCCGAAACGATCGTCTGGGGTTGTCACGTTCCTTGTTCAGAGGAGAGTTGCCTGGTATTTCGGGGCTGGACTGACCTTACTGGCATGATCAGACTGATATACTTCAGGAAAGTTTTCTTCTGTGAAAAGCACACTGGTCTAAAAGAGGCTGCTTCCGGGTGGTAAATCGCCATAGAACAAGCCACTGAGCTGTTGTTCGTTCCTGGTAGAGCGCTTCTCTCTTCGTATGCAAATTATTATGACCCTGGGGAAGTCTCCCTATGGGTGATGGGGGAAACCAGACGTGGACTCCTTGCCCAGTGTGCTTAGAGGAATGTGGCTGCACCTCACTGACGAGGCCCATAGGAGGCCGAAACGATCGTCTGGGGTTGTCACGTTCCTTGTTCAGAGGAGAGTTGCCTGGTATTTCGGGGCTGGACTGACCTTACTGGCAGGATCAGACTGATATACTTCAGGAAAGTTTTCTTCTGTGAAAAGCACACTGGTCTAAAAGAGGCTGCTTCCGGGTGGTAAATCGCCATAGAACAAGCCACTGAGCTGTTGTTCGTTCCTGGTAGAGCGCTTCTCTCTTCGTATGCTAATGAATGCAGCTGTGGACTCTCCCTGTATTAAGAAGGAAACAGAGACTGTATTACATAAACACCCCTACTAAATTCAGAATGAAAATTGGTGGCGTGTAGTACCGCCATGAGGAAAGAAAAACATATTAAAGGGACACTGAACCCAATTTTTTTCTTTTGTGATTCAGATAGAGCATGCAATTTTAAGCAACCTTCTAATTTACACCTATTATTTTTTCTTCGTTCTCTTGTTATCTTTATTTGAAAAATAAGGCATCTAAGCTATTTTTTGGTTCAGACCCTGGGCAGCCCTTGTTTATTGGTGGGTGAATTTATCCACTAATCTGCAAGAACAACCCAGGTTGTTCACCAAAAATCGGCCGACATTACATTCTTGCAATTTAAATAATGATACCAAGAGAATGAAGAAAATTTGATCATAGGAGTAAATTAGAAAGTTGCTTAAAATTGTATGTTCTATCTGAATCATGAAAACATTTTTTGGGTTAAGTGTCCCTTTAATAAAAGTTGCAAAATATTTACATTGAAGCTCCCCATAATAAAAATTAAATAAATTATTATTTACAGCGGTTGTGCTAGGGTAACAATCTTAAACCTTGACACACTATGATAGCAGTCACTAACGACTCCAATAAACCTCCTACAAAAAACTCCTTACAAAGAGAATTTAAGAGACCCCAAACATCTAGCCCGCAAGGACTAAGAAGGCAAAAAAAATGGTGCACAATGTGATTGCCACAAACAGGGGATAGAGAGCTCATTGGTATAGAGATAGGCCACGGCCACGAAATGGCCCTTCTCTCAAAAACACATAATGAACTATGCTATTCATAATTTATATATATGCAACTCAAATTATCTCAAAGGCTTTAGAAATAATACATATATGCCTGGATAGGTGATCAGTCTGACATAGTCACTAAACAGCAATGATACACAAGTCAGGGCAATAATCTTCGCCAACAATGGCAGTTTTGTGGTTGGTCCCATCACCGAGGAAAAAGTGCAAACACAAATCCACTATATTGGCTAACGATCACCCTGCTGTGATCTAGGATAGCAGAGGGAGTGAACAACAAAAAGACATAATGGCCAGAAGCAAATAGCCATAAACGTACATAACGAAAAAGGCACTCAAAGTAACTGCGCCATAACATTTTTCAAATAAGCTCCTTGCAAAGGGGGAATAACATTTATACGAGCAATGACTATAAAAACCCAGTAAATGTTGAGCCTATAAGGAACATAAGTCATAATTAACTAACTATGCAGGGATTAAATGTGGAAGTAAAAATGTCGCCCTGACACCCGGTCCCACATAAATACAACCTGGGCTATAAGTAAAAATGCCCGGCAAGTAATACAAACCCTTTCTGAGGGTAGCTGGTCCCACCAGGTCCCTGATTAATTTATCGTCCTTCTTCAAACATATACTCCTGCTCTATATGAAGTAAATAAGCAAGGACTTACCCTCCTGGGTCTTCCGCTGTAGAGCAGTTAAAGCAGCTTCAGGTCTGTGAGCCTCATCCGACCGCAGACAGGGACCTGAAGATATAAGAAAAAACAGAGTAACCAACTCTGGTTTTCTATAGAAGGGGTAGCATACATTGAGTTAAAGTAAGGACTTCCTCACCGACCTCCAACTACTAATAGCCACCATTACTCTTACTAAAGAAATTGACATGGACACAGATTGACCCCAATCCTTGCTTGCAGGGAAAAGTATCCATAAAAGGATTAAAAACTTCATTTTCTGCAGACACAGTATTCACACATCCTCCATTGACAGAGGCAAAGAGAATGACTGGGGATTATGGGTAAGGGAAGTTACACTTAACAGCTTTGCTGGGGTGCTCTTTGCCTCCTCCTGCTGCTGGCCAGGAGTTGAATATCCCACTAGTAATTGGAATGACGTGGACTCTCCATTCCATAGGAAAGAAAGAGTGCTTTTAACACATGGGGTAGGAAAAAAGTACACTCACGGCTCTGGGGCACGGAACCACAGACTTGCCAGGTCCTCCAAAATCACGAACAAACATACAGATTACAGCCTCCAATTCATGAAAGGTATCTTTATTTTCTCATTATTGGGTCCATAGGAAGAGGAAAACAAAGTTTCAAGCCTGCAATAGGCCCTTAATCATAACTAAGGGTCTACTGTAGGCTTGAAACATAGTTTTTTTTTTCTTTCTATGGACCCAATGATGAGAAAATAAAAATATCTTTCATGAATTGGAGGCTGGAATCTGTATGTTTATTGTTAGTTATAAGAGTGTCCCACAATCATAAGTCCCCCTTGCACTAAGGTACCTATATAGTACTGATCTGCCAAGTCTGTGGGTTGTGAGTGTAAAAATCATACTTACCCATATGTACAGTCACCTACTGAACTTACCTATGTCCAGTAGTAAAGCTCCATCCTAGTTAGGTAACACCAACTAAGGATATTGACCGGGAGGTACCCAGATGCAGTAGATGACTAAAGGAACAGTCCTAGAACGCCTATACACCCCCCCTGCCCCATTCTCGGTCCTCTGCATTTAGAGAACTCTTTCAGGAAAATAATTTCACCAATGCCCCATTTCACATGTTCTCCTGTGAAGGCAAAAATGAAGACTATAGGCAAAAAGAAAGTGAGAGGGCTTAAAGTTTTTGGTGTGTTGGGTAATTTTTGCCTGCCTCCTGGTTGAGGGAGATTAATCCCAACTGTCATAACCTGTGGACTCTCACCTCTTTATGAAAGAAAAGTTTCTGCAATACAATAAAAATTCTCAGATTGTAATATTGTTAGCAATTTATAATTGTGTGCGCCACTTATAAACAGTCCATAGCTTAATTCAATTTAAAGCAAAAAAGTGGACTAATCAGTACAGAACTATATTTAACTCCAAATTAAGCATTAAAAGCATAAAACCATAATGCATAAGGATCCTTATGATATAAAAAAATTATATTAAAGTTCACTCATATAGAAAAGCAGTTTGTTAAAAGTATCCCCATTTACTTTTAAGGTAAACTCTTGATGACAATGTTATCTCCACAACAAATGTGCGTTCTTTATAACTGTCATACTTCAAATGCTCAACAGTAATATTTCCTCCAGGGGTCTCGATTAACCCTTTTAAAATCTACCAGAGTTCTCCTTTATGAACCGCATTTATGAGTACTCACATGCGTTTTGCTGCAAAAATATCTGTATGTCGCCAATCTACATGAGGCACTGTGTGCTAATTAAGTACCTTTGGATGTTCACAACCTAAGTGAGTTTTGACAGTGTGTGCACTGCAGGCGTACAGCAGGCGCACGGTATGTGTACTGCTTACGTACAGCAGGTGCACGGTATGTGAACTGTTTATGTACAGCAGGAGCACGGTATGTGTACTGTTTATGTACAGCAGGCGTGTGGTATGTTTACTGTTTATGTACAGCAGGCGCACGGTATGTGTACTGCTTACGTACAGCAGGTGCACGGTATGTGAACTGTTTATGTACAGCAGGAGCGTGGTATGTGTACTGTTTATGTACAGCAGGCGTGTGGTATGTGTACTGTTTATGTACAGCAGGCGTGTGGTATGTGTACTGTTTATGTACAGCAGGCGTGTGGTATGTGTACTGTTTATGTACAGCAGGCGTGTGGTATGTGTACTGTTTATGTACAGCAGGCGTGTGGTATGTGTACTGTTTATGTACAGCAGGCGTGTGGTATGTGTACTGTTTATGTACAGCAGGCGTGTGGTATGTGTACTGTTTATGTACAGCAGGCGTGTGGTATGTGTACTGTTTATGTACAGCAGGCGTGTGGTATGTGTACTGTTTATGTACAGCAGGCGTGTGGTATGTGTACTGTTTATGTACAGCAGGCGTGTGGTATGTGTACTGTTTATGTACAGCAGGCGTGTGGTATGTGTACTGTTTATGTACAGCAGGCGTGTGGTATGTGTACTGTTTATGTACAGCAGGCGTGTGGTATGTGTACTGTTTATGTACAGCAGGCGTGTGGTATGTGTACTGTTTATGTACAGCAGGCGTGTGGTATGTGTACTGTTTATGTACAGCAGGCGTGTGGTATGTGTACTGTTTATGTACAGCAGGCGTGTGGTATGTGTACTGTTTATGTACAGCAGGCGTGTGGTATGTGTACTGTTTATGTACAGCAGGCGTGTGGTATGTGTACTGTTTATGTACAGCAGGCGTGTGGTATGTGTACTGTTTATGTACAGCAGGCGTGTGGTATGTGTACTGTTTATGTACAGCAGGCGTGTGGTATGTGTACTGTTTATGTACAGCAGGCGTGTGGTATGTGTACTGTTTATGTACAGCAGGCGTGTGGTATGTGTACTGTTTATGTACAGCAGGCGTGTGGTATGTGTACTGTTTATGTACAGCAGGCGTGTGGTATGTGTACTGTTTATGTACAGCAGGAGTGTGGTATGTGTACTGTTTATGTACAGCAGGCGTGTGGTATGTGTACTGTTTATGTACAGCAGGCGTGTGGTATGTGTACTGTTTATGTACAGCAGGCGTGTGGTATGTGTACTGTTTATGTACAGCAGGCATGTGGTATGTGTACTGTTTATGTACAGCAGGCATGTGGTATGTGTACTGTTTATGTACAGCAGGAGCACGGTATGTGTACTATTTATGTACAGCAGGCGTGTGGTATGTCTACTGTTTATGTACAGCAGGCATGTGGTATGTGTACTGTTTATGTACAGCAGGAGCACGGTATGTGTACTGTTTATGTACAGCAGGCGTGTGGTATGTGTACTGTTTATGTACAGCAGGCGTGTGGTATGTGTACTGTTTATGTACAGCAGGCGTGTGGTATGTGTACTGTTTATGTACAGCAGGCATGTGGTATGTGTACTGTTTATGTACAGCAGGCATGTGGTATGTGTACTGTTTATGTACAGCAGGCGTGTGGTATGTGTACTGTTTATGTACAGCAGGTGCACGGTATGTGTACTGTTTATGTACAGTAGGCGTGTGGTATGTGTACTGTTTATGTACAGCAGGAGCACGGTATGTGTACTGTTTATGTACAGCAGGCATGGGGTATGTGTACTGTTTATGTACAGCAGGCGTGTGGTATGTGTACTGTTTATGTACAGCAGGAGCACGGTATGTGTACTGTTTATGTACAGCAGGAGCACGGTATGTGTACTGTTTATGTACAGCAGGAGCACGGTATGTGTACTGTTTATGTACAGCAGGCGTGTGGTATGTGTACTGTTTATGTACAGCAGGCATGTGGTATGTGTACTGTTTATGTACAGCAGGCATGTGGTATGTGTACTGTTTATGTACAGCAGGCGTGTGGTATCTGTACTGTTTATGTACAGCAGGCATGTGGTATGTGTACTGTTTATGTACAGCAGGCGTGTGGTATGTGTACTGTTTATGTACAGCAGGCATGTGGTATGTGTACTGTTTATGTACAGCAGGAGCACGGTATGTGTACTGTTTATGTACAGCAGGCATGTGGTATGTGTACTGTTTATGTACAGCAGGAGCACGGTATGTGTACTGTTTATGTACAGCAGGCATGTGGTATGTGTACTGTTTATGTTCAGCAGGCGTGTGGTATGTGTAATGTTTATGTACAGCAGGCATGTGGTATGTGTACTGTTTATGTACAGCAGGAGCACGGTATGTGTACTGTTTATGTACAGCAGGCATGTGGTATGTGTACTGTTTATGTACAGCAGGAGCACGGTATGTGTACTGTTTATGTACAGCAGGCATGTGGTATGTGTACTGTTTATGTACAGCCGGCGTGTGGTATGTGTACTGTTTATGTACAGCAGGCATGTGGTATGTGTACTGTTTATGTACAGCAGGCGTGTGGTATGTGTACTGTTTATGTACAGCAGGCGTGTGGTATGTGTACTGTTTATGTACAGCAGGAGCACGGTATGTGTACTGTTTATGTACAGCAGGCGCACGGTATGTGTACTGTTTATGTACAGCAGGCGTGTGGTATGTGTACTGTTTATGTACAGCAGGCGTGTGGTATGTGTACTGTTTATGTACAGCAGGAGCACGGTATGTGTACTGTTTATGTACAGCAGGCGCACGGTATGTGTACTGTTTATGTACAGCAGGCATGTGGTATGTGTACTGTTTATGTACAGCAGGCGTGTGGTATGTGTACTGTTTATGTACAGCAGGCATGTGGTATGTGTACTGTTTATGTACAGCAGGAGCACGGTATATGTACTGTTTATGTAAAGCAGGCATGTGGAATGTGTACTGTTTATGTACAGCAGGCATGTGGTATGTGTACTGTTTATGTACAGCAGGCGTGTGGTATGTGTACTGTTTATGTACAGCAGGCGTGTGGTATGTGTACTGTTTATGTACAGCAGGCGTGTGGTATCTGTACTGTTTATGTACAGCAGGCGTGTGGTATGTGTACTGTTTATGTACAGCAGGCATGTGGTATGTGTACTGTTTATGTACAGCAGGAGCACGGTATGTGTACTGTTTATGTACAGCAGGCATGTGGTATGTGTACTGTTTATGTACAGCAGGAGCACGGTATGTGTACTGTTTATGTACAGCAGGCGTGTGGTATGTGTACTGTTTATGTACAGCAGGCGTGTGGTATGTGTACTGTTTATGTACAGCAGGCGTGTGGTATGTGTACTGTTTATGTACAGCAGACGTGTGGCATGTGTACTGTTTATGTACAGCAGGTGCACGGTATGTGTACTGTTTATGTACAGCAGGAGCACGGTATGTGTACTGTTTATGTACAGCAGGAGCACGGTATGTGTACTGTTTATGTACAGCAGGAGCACGGTATGTGTACTGTTTATGTACAGCAGGCGTGTGGTATGTGTACTGTTTATGTACAGCAGGCGTGTGGTATGTGTACTGTTTATGTACAGCAGGAGCACGGTATGTGTACTGTTTATGTACAGCAGACGTGTGGTATGTGTACTGTTTATGTACAGCAGGTGTGTGGTATGTGTACTGTTTATGTACAGCAGGCGTGTGGTATGTGTACTGTTTATGTACAGCAGGCGTGTGGTATGTGTACTGTTTATGTACAGCAGGCGTGTGGTATGTGTACTGTTTATGTACAGCAGGCATGTGGTATGTGTACTGTTAATGTACAGCAGGCGTGTGGTATGTGTACTGTTTATGTACAGCAGGCATGTGGTATGTGTGCTGTTTATGTACAGCAGGAGCACGGTATGTGTACTGTTTATGTACAGCAGGAGCACGGTATGTGTACTGTTTATGTACAGCAGGAGCACCGTATGTGTACTATTTATGTACAGCAGGCCTGTGGTATGTCTACTGTTTATGTACAGCAGGCATGTGGTATGTGTACTGTTTATGTACAGCAGGAGCACGGTATGTGTACTGTTTATGTACAGCAGGCGTGTGGTATGTGTACTGTTTATGTACAGCAGGCGTGTGGTATGTGTACTGTTTATGTACAGCAGGCATGTGGTATGTGTACTGTTTATGTACAGCAGGCATGTGGTATGTGTACTGTTTATGTACAGCAGGCGCAAGGTATGTGTACTGTTTATGTACAGCAGACGTGTGGTATGTGTACTGTTTATGTACAGCAAGCACACGGTATGTGTACTGTTTATGTACAGCAGGCATGTGGTATGTACACTGCAGGCGTACAGCAGGCATGTGGTATGTACACTGCAGGCATACAGCAGGCATGTGGTATGTACAATGCAGCCATACAGCAGGCATGTGGTATGTACACTGCAGCTGTACAGCAGGCATGTGGTATGTACACTGCAGCCGTACAGCAGGCATGTCGTATGTACACTGCAGCCGTACAGCAGGTATGTGGTATGTACACTGCAGGCGTACAGCAGGCATGTGGTATGTACACTGCAGGCGTACAGCAGGCATGTGGTATGTACACTGCAGCCTTACAGCAGGTATGTGATATGTACACTGCAGCCGTACAGCAGGCATGTGGTATGTACACTGCAGCCGTACAGCAGGTATGTGGTATGTACACTGCAGCCGTACAGCAGGCATGTGGTATGTACACTGCAGCCGTACAGCAGGCATGTGGTATGTACACTGCAGCCGTACAGCAGGCATGTGGTATGTACACTGCAGGCGTACAGCAGGCATGTGGTATGTACACTGCAGCCTTACAGCAGGTATGTGATATGTACACTGCAGCCGTACAGCAGGCATGTGGTATGTACACTGCAGCCGTACAGCAGGCATGTCGTATGTACACTGCAGCCGTACAGCAGGTATGTGGTATGTACACTGCAGGCGTACAGCAGGCATGTGGTATGTACACTGCAGGCGTACAGCAGGCATGTGGTATGTACACTGCAGCCTTACAGCAGGTATGTGATATGTACACTGCAGCCGTACAGCAGGCATGTGGTATGTACACTGCAGCCGTACAGCAGGTATGTGGTATGTACACTGCAGCCGTACAGCAGGCATGTGGTATGTACACTGCAGCCGTACAGCAGGCATGTGGTATGTACACTGCAGCCGTACAGCAGGAATGGGGTATGTACACTGCAGGCGTACAGCAGGCTTGTGGTATGTACACTGCAGCCGTACAGCAGGTATGTGGTATGTACAATGCAGCCGTACAGCAGGTATGTGGTATGTACACTGCAGGCGTACAGCAGGAATGGGGTATGTACACTGCAGGCGTACAGCAGGAATGGGGTATGTACACTGCAGGCGTACAGCAGGCATGTGGTATGTACACTTCAGCCGTACAGCAGAAACATAGAATTTGACGGTAGATAAGAACCAAAAAGGCCCATCAAGTCTACACATATTACATGTTACTTATTACTTAGTATAGCCTTATGTATGTCCCATCAAGTCTACACATATTACATGTTACTTATTACTTAGTATAGCCTTATGCACGTCCCATCAAGTCTACCCATATTACATGTTACTTTTTCCTTAGGATAGCCTTATGCATGTCCCATCAAGTCTACACATATTACATGTTACTTTTTCCTTAGGATAGCCTTATGCATGTCCCAGGCATTTTTAAATTCCTTTACAGTCTTTGTGTTTACCACCTCAAATGGAAGTTTATTTCATGAATCCACCACCCTTTCTGTAAAAAAAATGCTTCCTCAAATTTCTCCTGAATCTGCTACCCTCTAACTTTAGATTGGGACCCCTTGTTTTGGCATTTATTTTTTTGTGAAAAATGCTTTCAACTTTTATTTTATTAAGTCCCTTCATATATTTGAAGGTTTCTATCATGTCACCTCTTTCCCTTCTATCCTCTAAACGATACATATTTAGATCATAGAATCGTTCTTTGTACGTTTTATATTTTAGACCATGTACCATTTTAGTAGCCCTCCTTTGGACAGCTTCTAGTTTATTTATTTATATCTTTCTGAAGATAAGGTCTCCAGAACTGTACACAGTATTCCATATTTGGTCTAACTAATGATCTGTAAAGTGGCATAAGAACCTTGCTATTTCTGCTACTAAAACCTCTTCCAATGCAACCAAGCATTTGACTGGCCTTGCTGGCTGCACTGCGGCATTGTGTACCAAATATTAAATCATCTGAAATAATAATTCCCAAATCCCTTTCTTCTTTTATTACAGTCAGTAATGTACCATTGAGACTATAATTGGCCTTTGGGGTTTTGGATCCTATATGCATAATTTTGCTCTTGGTAATATTAAATTTCAGATCCCATTTATTTGACCAGTCCTCTAGTTTTTGAATATCACTGTTCATTTGATCAACTCCTCCTGGAACATCTACCCTGTTACAAATTTTTGTATCATCAGCAAACAAGCAAACCTTCCCATTAAGCCCGCTTCCAATATCACTTATGAACATGTTAAACAAAACAGGCCCAAGAACTGACCCTTGGGGAACACCACTAGTAACTGATGCCTCATTTGAATGTACTCCATTAATTGAAACCCTCTGTCGTCTATCTTTAAGCCAGCATTCTACCCACTTAACAATCTTAGTATCTATTCCAAGGCAATAGATTTTGTGAATAAGTTTGTTGTGTGGGACGGTGTCGAATGCTTTGCTAAAGTCTAGATATGCAACATCTACGGCTCCTCCCTGGTCTATTATTTTAGTTACATGGTCAAAGAAATCAATTAGATTAGTCAGGCATGATCTTCCAGCAGTGAAACCATGCTGTCCTTTGTCTTCTAAGTTGTTTGTCTGAATGAAAGATACAAGTCTTTCCTTTAAAAGAGTTTCCATTAATTTCCCTGCAATTGAGGTCAAACTGACTGGCCTATAGTTAGCAGAATCTTCCCTACTACCCTTTTTATGAAGAGGGACTACATTGGCAATTTTCCAGTCTTTTGGAACAACTCCTGTTAGAAGTGACTGATTAAATAAATCAGGTAATGGAGTAGCTATTACGGATAGAAGTTCTCTTAGAACCCTTGGATGAATATTATCTGGACCCACAGACTTATTAACTTTTATTTTTGATAAAGCCCTTGAAACCTCTTCCTCTGTAAAAAGAAAAGTACTACTCACATTATTATTTACAGTAACATCCCTTAATAGAATCTCACTATCTTTACCATCTGTTGTAAAGACTGAACAAAAGTAATCATTTAAACAGTTTGCTATTTGTTTATCTTCTTCCACTACTCTATCCGCATTCTTGAGTCTAACTATCCCTCTGTTAGTTTTTCTCTTTTCACTGATATATCTAAAGAAGGTTTTGTCACCGTTTTTTACAGATTGTGCTATTTTCTCTTCTGCATCAGCTTTAGCCTTTCTGATTAACTGCTTTGTCATCTTTTGATGGGTTCTCCATTTTTCTTTATCCTCTTCTAAGCCAATGAGTTTGAATTTTTTATAGACTGTCTTTTTTTGTCTTAACTGCATGTGCTACTTCTCTTGAAAACCAGATTGGTTTTCTTTTTCTTTTACTTTTACAAACAAGCTTAATACAGTGTTTAGTTGCATCTAGAATAGCATTTTAAAAATATTCCCACTGTTCTTGTACTCCTGTAATCTGTGCCATCCCTTTTAGGGATTCATCTAGGTATCTGCCCATGTAAGAAAAATCAGCTGATCTAAAGTCTAAGACTTTTGTTTTACTATGGTTGCTTAGTACCTTTGCCTGAATATTAAACCATACAGACTGATGATCACTAGAGCCTAAGTTCTCACCCACAGACACCTCAGATACTATATCACTGTTTGTAAGTACTAAATCTAATATAGTTCCTTTTCGTGTTTGTTCTTTTACTAGTTGCTCAAGAGATTCCCCTTGTAAAGATTCCAGGATATATTTACTTCTAGTTGATTTGGCAACAGGTACTTCCCAGTCTACATCAGGCATATTAAAGTCCCCCACTACAATAACATTGCCCTTCATTGTAATTTTGGCTATTTCATCAATTAATAAATTGTCTGATGCTTCATCCTGGTATGTGGTATGTACACTGCAGCCATACAGCAGGCATGGGGTATGTACACTGCAGGCGTACAGCAGGCATGTGGTATGTACACTGCAGGCGTACAGCAGGCATGTGGTTTGTACACTGCAGGCGTACAGCAGGCATGTGGTATGTACACTGCAGGCGTACAGCAGGCATGTGGTATGTACACTGCAGGCATACAGCAGGCATGTGGTATGTACACTGCAGGCGTACAGCAGGTATGTGGTATGTACACTGCAGGCGTACAGCAGGCTTGTGGTATGTACACTGCAGGCGTACAGCAGGCATGTGGTATGTACACTGCAGATGTACATTCGGTCTGTGGTATGCAGTGCTCTCCCCAGGGCCTATTCAGTGGGTGCACTACCCGGCTAAAATTTAAGCCAATATTAAGATAACACAAGGCTATAGTGTTTGTTTTCCCCCGGCATCAAATCTCAAAAAGAAAATTTATGCTTACCTGATAAATGTATTTATTTCTTGACACGGTGAGTCCACGGATCATCATAATTACTGTTGGGAATATCACTCCTGGCCAGCAGGAGGAGGCAAATAGCACCACAGCAAAGCTGTTAAATACCACTCCCTTACCCACAAACCCCAGTTATTCGACCAAAGGGAAAGGAGAAAGGAAGTAATATAAGGTGCAGAGGTGCCTGAGGTTTATAGAAAAAACATAATTTATGTAAGAACTTACCTGATAAATTCATTTCATATTAGCAAGAGTCCATGAGCTAGTGACGTATGGGATATACATTCCTACCAGGAGGGGCAAAGTTTCCCAAACCTCAAAATGCCTATAAATACACCCCTCACCACACCCACAAATCAGTTTAACGAATAGCCAAGAAGTGGGGTGATAAGAAAAAAGTGCGAAAGCATAAAAAATAAGGAATTGGAATAATTGTGCTTTATACAAAAAAATTATAACCACCACAAAAAGGGTGGGCCTCATGGACTCTTGCTAATATGAAAGAAATGAATTTATCAGGTAAGTTCTTACATAAATTATGTTTTCTTTCATGTAATTAGCAAGAGTCCATGAGCTAGTGACGTATGGGATAATGACTACCCAAGATGTGGATCTTCCACGCAAGAGTCACTAGAGAGGGAGGGATAAAATAAAGACAGCCAATTCCGCTGAAAAAAATCCACACCCAAAACAAAGTTTAAATCGCATAATGAAAAAAACTGAAAATATAAGCAGAAGAATCAAACTGAAACAGCTGCCTGAAGTACTTTTCTACCAAAAACTGCTTCAGAAGAAGAAAACACATCAAAATGGTAGAATTTAGTAAAAGTATGCAAAGAAGACCAAGTTGCTGCTTTGCAAATCTGATCAACCGAAGCTTCATTCCTAAACGCTCAGGAAGTAGAAACTGACCTAGTAGAATGAGCTGTAATCCTTTGAGGTAGAGTTTTACCCGACTCAACATAAGCATGGTGAATTAAAGATTTCAACCAAGATGCCAAAGAAATGGCAGAGGCCTTCTGACCTTTCCTAGAACCGGAAAAAATAACAAATAGACTAGAAGTCTTTCGGAAATTCTTAGTAGCTTCAACATAATATTTCAAAGCTTTAACTACATCCAAAGAATGCAATGATTTCTCCTTAGAATTCTTAGGATTAGGACACAATGAAGGAACCACAATTTCTCTACTAATGTTGTTAGAATTCACAAACTTAGGCAAAAATGTAAAAGAAGTTCGCAACACCGCCTTATCCTGATGAAAAATCAGAAAAGGAGACTCACAATAAAGAGCAGATAATTCAGAAACTCTTCTAGCAGAAGAGATGGCCAAAAGAAACAAAACTTTCCAAGAAAGTAATTTAATGTCCAGTTAATGCATAGGTTCAAACGGAGGAGCTTGAAGAGCCCCCAGAACCAAATTCAAACTCCAAGGAGGAGAAATTGACTTAATAACAGGCTTTATATGAACCAAAGCTTGTACAAAACAATGAATATCAGGAAGATTAGCAATCTTTCTGTGAAAAAGAACAGAAAGAGCAGAGATTTGTCCTTTCAAGGAACTTGCAGACAAACCTTTATCCAAACCATCCTGAAGAAACTGTAGAATCCTCGGAATTCTAAAAGAATGCCAGGAAAAATGATGCGAAAGACACCAAGAAATATAAGTTTTCCAAACTCGATAATATATCTTTCTAGATACAGATTTACGAGCCTGTAACATAGTACTAATCACAGAGTCAGAGAAACCTCTTTGACTAAGAATCAAGCGTTCAAACTCCATACCTTTAAATTTAAGGATTTGAGATCCTGATGGAAAAAAGGACCTTGAGACAGAAGGTCTGGTCTTAACGGAAGAGTCCATGGTTGGCAAGAGGCCATCCGGACAAGATCCGCATACCAAAACCTGTGAGGCCATGCTGGAGCCACCAGCAGAACAAACGAGCATTCCTTCAGAATCTTGGAGATTACTCTTGGAAGAAGAACTAGAGGCGGAAAGATATAGGCAGGATGATACTTCCAAGGAAGTGACAATGCATCCACTGCTTCCGCCTGAGGATCCCTGGATCTGGACAGATACCTGGGAAGTTTCTTGTTTAGATGAGAAGCCATCAGATCTATTTCTGGAAGTCCCCACATTTGAACAATCTGAAGAAATACCTCTGGGTGAAGAGACCATTCGCCCGGATGTAACGTTTGGCGACTGAGATAATCCGCTTCCCAATTGTCTATACCTGGGATATGAACCGCAGAAATTATACAGGAGCTGGATTCCGCCCATACCAGTATTCGAGATACTTCTTTCATAGCCAGAGGACTGTGAGTCCCTCCTTGATGATTGATGTATGCCACAGTTGTGACATTGTCTGTCTGAAAACAAATGAACGATTCTCTCTTTAGAAGAGGCCATGACTGAAGAGCTCTGAAAATTGCACGGAGTTCCAAAATATTGATCGGTAATCTCACCTCCTGAGATTCCCAAACCCCTTGTGCTGTCAGAGACCCCCAAACAGCTCCCCAACCTGTCAGACTTGCATCTGTTGAAATTACAGTCCAAGTTGGAAGAACAAAAGAAGCCCCCTGAACTAAACGATGGTGATCTGTCCACCACGTCAGAGAGTGTCGTACAATCTGTTTTAAAGATATTAATTGAGATATCTTTGTGTAATCCCTGCACCACTGGTTCAGCATACAGAGCTGAAGAGGTCGCATGTGAAAACGAGCAAAGGGGATCGCGTCCGATGCAGCAGTCATAAGACCTAGAATTTCCATGCATAAGGCTACTGAAGGGAATGATTGTGACTGAAGGTTTTGACAAGCTGAGATCAATTTTAGACGTCTCTTGTCTGTTAGAGACAGAGTCATGGACACTGAATCTATCTGGAAACCTAAAAAGGTTACCTTTGTCTGAGGAATCAATGAACTTTTCGGTAAATTGATCCTCCAACCATGATTTTGAAGAAACAACACAAGTCGATTCGTATGAGATTCTGCTAAATGTGAAGACTGTGCAAGTACCAAGATATCGTCCAAATAAGGAAATACCACAATACCCTGTTCTCTGATGACAGACAGAAGGGCACCGAAAACCTTTGTAAAAATTCTTGGAGCTGTTGCTAGGCCAAACGGCAGAGCCACAAACTGGTAATGCTTGTCTAGGAAAGAGAATCTCAGAAACTGATAGTGATCTGGATGAATCCGAATATGCAGATATGCATCCTGTAAATCTATTGTGGACATATAATGCCCTTGCTGAACAAAAGGCAGGATAGTCCTTACAGTTACCATTTTGAATGTTGGTATCCTTACATAACGATTCAATATTTTTAGATCCAGAACTGGTCTGAAGGAATTCTCCTTCTTTGGTACAATGAAGAGATTTGAATAAAACCCCAGCCCCTGTTCCAGAACTGGAACTGGCATAATTACTCCAGCCAACTCTAGATCTGAAACACATTTCAGAAATGCTCGAGCCTTCGCTGGGTTTACTGGGACACGGGAAAGAAAAAATCTCTTTGCAGGAGGCCTTATCTTGAAGCCAATTCTGTACCCTTCTGAAACAATGTTCTGAATCCAAAGATTGTGAATTGAATTGATCCAAATTTCTTTGAAAAAACGTAATCTGCCCCCTACCAGCTGAGCTGGAATGAGGGCCGCACCTTCATGTGGACTTGGGAGCTGGCTTTGGTTTTCTAAAAGGCTTGGATTTATTCCAGACTGGAGATGGTTTCCAAACTGATACCGCTCCTGTGGATGAAGGTTCAGGCTTTTGTTCCTTATTGTGACGAAAGGAACGAAAACGATTATTAGATCTAAATTTACCTTTAGATTTCTTATCCTGTGGTAAAAAAGTTCCTTTCCCTCCAGTAACAGTTGAGATAACAGAATCCATCTGAGAACCAAATAATTTATTACCCTGGAAAGAAAGGGAAAGCAAAGTAGACTTAGAAGACATATCAGCATTCCAAGTTTAAAGCCATAAAGCTCTTCTAGCTAAAATAGCTAGAGACATATACCTGAGATCAACTCTAATGATATCAAAGATGGCATCACAAATAAAATTATTAGCATGTTGAAGAAGATTAATAATGCTATGAGAATTATGATCTGTTACTTGTTGCGCTAAAGCTTCTAACCAAAAAGTTGAAGCTGCAGCAACATCCGCTAAAGATATAGCAGGTCTAAGAAGATTACCTGAACATAAGTAAGCTTTTCTTAGAAAGGATTCAATTTTCCTATCTAAAGGATCCTTAAAAGAAGTACTATCTGCCGTAGGAATAGTAGTACGCTTAGCAAGAGTAGAGACAGCCCCATCAACCTTAGGGATTTTGTCCCAAAACTCTAATCTGTCAGATGGCACAGGATATAATTGCTTAAAACGTTTAGAAGGAGTAAATGAATTACCCAAATTATTCCATTCCCTGGAAATTACTTCAGAAATAGCATCAGGGACAGGAAAAACTTCTGGAATAACTACAGGAGATTTAAAAACCTTATTTAAACGTTTAGATTTAGTATCAAGAGGACCAGAATCCTATTTCTAATGCAATTAAGACTTCTTTAAGTAAAGAACGAATAAATTCCATTTTAAATAAATATGAAGATTTATCAGCATCAACCTCTGAGACAGAATCCTCTGAACCAGAAGAACCATTATCAGAATCAGAATGATGATGTTCATTTAAAAATTCATCTGAAAAATTAGAAGTTTTAAAAGACTTTTTACGTTTACTAGAAGGAGGAATAACAGACATAGCCTTCTTAATGGATTTAGAAACAAAATCTCTTATGTTATCAGGAACACTCTGAGTATTAGATGTTGACAGAACAGCAACAGGTAATGTAACATTACTAAAGGAAATATTATCTGCATTAACAAGTTTGTCATGACATTCAGTACAAACAACAGCTGGAGGAACAGATACCACAAGTTTACAGCAGATACACTTAACTTTGGTAGATCCAGCACCAGGCAGCCATTTTCCAGAAGTATCTTCTGACTCAGTGTCAATCTGGGACATCTTGCAATATGTAATAGAAAAAACAACATATAAAGCAAAATTGATCAAATTCCTTAAATGACAGTTTCAGGAATGGGAAAAAATGCCAGTGAACAAGCTTCTAGCAACCAGAAGCAATAAATAATGAGACTTAAATAATGTGGAGACAATAGTGACGGCCAAATTTTTTAGCGCCAAAAAAGACGCCCACATTATTTGGCGCCTAAATGCTTTTAGCGACAAAAATGACGCTACATCCGGAACGCCGACACTTTTGGCGCACAAAACTGTCAAAAATGACGCAACTTCCGGCGACACGTATGACGCCGGAAACAGAAAAAAGTTTTTGCGCCAAAAAAATCAGCGCCAAAAATGACGTAATAAAATGAAGCATTTTCAGCCCCCGCGAGCCTAACAGCCCACAGGGAAAAAAGTCAATTTTTAAGGTAAGAAAAAAATGATTTATTCATATGCATTATCCCAAATATGAAACCGACTGTCTGAAATAAGGAACGTTGAACATCCTGAGTCAAGGCAAATAAATGTTTGAATACATATATTTAGAACTTTATATAAAAGTACCCAACCATAGCTTAGAGTGTCACAGAAAATAAGACTTACTTACCCCAGGACACTCATCTACATGTAGTAGAAAGCCAAACCAGTACTGAAACTAGAATCAGTAGAGGTAATGGTATATATAAGAGTATATCGTCGATCTGAAAAGGGAGGTAAGAGATGAATCTCTACGACCGATAACAGAGAACCTATGAAATAGACCCCGTAGAAGGAGATCATTGAATTCAAATAGGCAATACTCTCCTCACATCCCTCTGACATTCACTGCACGCTGAGAGGAAAACCGGGCTCCAACCTGCTGCGGAGCACATATCAACGTAGAATCTAGCACAAACTTACTTCACCACCTCCATAGGAGGCAAAGTTTGTTAAACTGATTTGTGGGTGTGGTGAGGGGTGAATTTGTAGGCATTTTGAGGTTTGGGAAACTTTGCCCCTCCTGGTAGGAATGTATATCCCATACGTCACTAGCTCATGGACTCTTGCTAATTACATGAAAGAAATAACCTGTCTAAAAAATACAGCGCGGGGCGTGGACTCACCGTGTCAAGAAATAAATACATTTATCAGGTAAGCATAAATTTTCTTTTCTTTCTAATGACACGGTGAGTCCACGGATCATCATAATTACTGTTGGGAACCAATACCCAAGCTAGAGGACACGGATGATAAGGGAGGGACAAGACACGTAACCTAAACAGAAGGCACCACTGCTTGAAGAACCTTTCTCCCAAAAGAAGCCTTAGCCGAGGCAAAAGTATCGAACTTGTAAAATTTAGAAAAAAGTGTGTTAATTTGACCAAGTGGCTTCTACAGAAGCTTCATTTTTGAAGGCCCAAGAAGAAGAAACAGCCCTTGTGGAATGAGCCGTGATATTCATATCTGAAACCACTTTGGGAAGGAAACCTAAGGCAGTACGCAGTACCACCTTATCAGAATGAAAAATAAGGTAAGGAGAATCACACTGCAGTGCTGAAAGCTCTGAAACCATCCAGGATAACATTTTAGTATCCAAAGAATGCATAGGCTCAAACGGAGCCTTTTGAAGAACCCTAAGAACCAAATTAAGACTCCAAGGAGGAGAAACAGATTTAAACATAGGCCGGATTCTAACCAAGGCCTGACAAAAAGACTGAACATCTGGCACATACGCCAGACGCTTGTGCAACAAAACAGATAAAGCAGAGATTTGATCTTTCAAGGTACTAGCAGATAAACCCTTCTCCAGGCCCTCCTGGAGAAAAGACAAAATCCTAACTCTACTCCACGAATAACCTTCACACCAAAAAAGATATTTACGCCATATCTTATAGTAAATCTTTCTAGTCACAGGCTTACGAGCCTGAATCAAAGTCTCAATAACCGACTCAATAAACCCACGCATAGATAATATCATGCGTTCAATCTCCAAGCAGACAGCTTCAGAGAAACGAGATTTGGATGAAAGAAGGACCCCTGAAGTAGAAGGTCCTTCCTCACTGGAAGTCTCCAAGGTGGGAGAGATGACATCTCCACCAGATCTGCATACCAGATCCTGCGAGGCCACGCCGGTGAGATGAGGACCACCGACGCCCTTCCCTGTCTGATCCGAGCAATTACCAGAGGAAGAAGAGCAAACGGAGGAAACACATATGCCAGATTGAACTCCCAAGGAACTGCCAGAGCATCTATCAATACAGCCAGAGGATCCCTCGAACCGTACCTCGGGAGCTTGGCATTTTGACGAGATGCCATGACATTTAACTCCGGCTGTCCCCACCTGAGCATCAAGGTGGAAAACACCTCCAGATGAAGTTCCCACTCCCCTGGATGAAAAGACTGTCTGCACAGAAAATCTGCCTGCCAATTGTCCACCCCAGGAATGTGGATCGTGGACAGACAACAGTTGGGAGTCTCCGCCCACTGAATAATCTTGGCTACCTCTGTTATGGCCAAGGAACTCCGAGTTCCTCCCTGATGATTAATGTAAGCCACTGACGTTATATTGTCCGACTGAAATCTGATAAATTGGGCTGAAGCCAGCTGAGGCCAGGCCAGAAGAGCATTGAAGATTGCCCTCAACTCTAGAATATTTATGGGAAGAGTCGACTCTTCCCGAGTCCATAGACCCTGAGCCTTCAACGAGCTCCAGAGAGCTCCCCATCCCAGCAGACTGGCATCCGTGGTCACGATCACTCAGGTAGGTCTGCGAAAGCAGGTTCCCTGAGAGAGAAGATCTTGAGACAACCACCACAGAAGAGAATCTCTTGTCGCCTGATCCGGAACAGTTCGAGGAGACAGATCCGCATAATCCCCATTCCATTGTCTGAGCATGCATAACTGCAGAGGCCTGAGATGGAATCGAGCAAACAGAATGATGTCCATAGCTGACACCATCGGACCAATTACCTCAATGCACTGAGCCACTGACGGCCCAGGAGAAGACTGAAGGGCAAGAGTTGAAGACCTTTGTTCTTCTGACCTCTGTCAAAAAGATCTCAATCTCTAGAGAATCTATAATGGTTCCCAAGAATACCACCCTTGTAGCTGGAACCAAGGAACTTTTTCCTAAATTCACCTTCCATCCGTGGGAGTGCAGAAAAGCTGGCTTGTTGAAAAGATGACGCCTGAACCAGAATATCATCCAGATAAGACGCCACTGCAACACTCCGCAACCTGAGCACCACCAACAACGCTCCCAGAACCTTTGAGAAAATTCTGGGAGCCGTTGCAAGACCAAAAGGAATGGCCACAAACAAAGTGTTTGTCTAGAAAGGCAAACCTTAGAAACTTGTGATGATCCTTGTGAATGGGAATATGCAGATACGCATCCTTTAAGTCCACAGTAGTCATGAACTGAACCTCCTGAACCAAAGTAAGAATGGAACAGATAGTATCCATCTTGAATGATGGAACTCTGAGGAACTTGTTTACACATTTGAGATCCAGAATAGGTCTGAAAGTTCCCTTCTTTTTGGGAACCACGAACAGGTTGGAATAGAAACCCAGACCCTGCTCCTGAACTGAAACAGGAACTATAACTCGCAGATCTGAAAGATCCTGGACACAACGTAAGAACGCCTCTCTTTTTATCTGGTCTATAGATAATCTTGAAAGCTGAAACCTGCCCCTGGGAGGAAAATCTTTGAACTCCAACTTGTATCCGTCCACCGCCCAGGGATCTGGAACATCCTGGACCCAAGCTTGAGCGAAAAAGGAAAAAGTCTGCTTCCCACAAGATCCACTTTGAGTCAGAGACAGGCTTCTTAGATAGCTTCCCCTTGCTCCAAGAGTGACTGGACTTCCAGGAGGACTTGGACTGTTCCTGTTTGGAAGAAGAAGGGGAAGGCTTGCCTGCAAAGTTACAAAAGGAACGAAAATTACTCTGATGACCCTTCGACTTATTTCTCCTAGCCTGGGGAAAGGAATGACCCTTTCCTCCTGTATTATCTGAAATGATCTCAGCTAAGCCAGGCCCAGACAAGGTCTTACCCTTGTAAGGATTAGACAAAAGCTTAGACTTAGAAGACACATCCGCAAACCAAGACTTCAACCACAAAGCCCTGCGGGCCAAAACAGCAAAGCCAGAAATCTTTCCTCCCAGCTTGATGACCTGCAAAGAGGCATCCGTGATAAAGGAATTAGCCCATTTAAGAGCCCTAATCCTATCCAAAATTTCCTCAAGAGGTGTATATTCTTGAATAGAATCAGACAACGCATCAAACCAATATGCTGCTGCACTAGTGACAGTAGCAATACACACCGCAGGCTGCCATTGCAACCCCTGGTGAACATACATCCTTTTAAGTAACGCCTTCAACTTCTTATTCATAGGATCCTTAAAAGAACAGCTATCCTCTATGGGAATAGTAGTCCTCTTAGCTAAAGTGGAAATAGCTCCTTCCACTTTAGGAACGGTCTTCCAAGATTGCTTAACAGAATCAGCAATTGGAAACAGAATCAGCAATTGGAAAGGGGAGAAGGGGAAAAAGGAATCCCAGGCTTCTCCCACTCCCGTGCAATAAACTCAGAAGCACGGTCTGGAACAGGAAAAACCTCCACCGGTGAAGGAACATCAAAATACTTATTCAGCTTACTAGAATTCTTTGGAGTGATTACAACCGTGGCATCAGAGTCATCCAAAGTAGCCAAAACTTCCTTGAGCAGCACCCTGAGGTGCTCAAGCATAAATCTAAAAGTAACCACTTCAGCATCAGCGGAAGGAACTATACTATCTGAGATCTCCCCCCTCAGATCTATGAGAGGAACTATTTGACATAGCCGCACCTGATTCAGACACCTTACTCCCTGAATCCTTATATCTCCTTTTATGCTTCCCCTGAAACAAAGGAAAAGCTGCCAGGGCATCAGTTACCGCAGAGGATATCTGGGTAGCCATGTCCTGCAAGGAAACCCCAACTGGAGTAACAGATGAAACACTGGGCATTGCATGAGTAGACACTACAGGATGGGACGTTTGAGGAAAAAGCTGCGGCATATCCTGGACAGGAGACCCCTGAACAGCATCCGCCTTCGCTAATGATGGCTCAGATTCAAAAAGTCTATCCCTATAATGGAATGTCCTATTAATACATGATGAACAAAAAGGGATTGGAGGTTCCACATTAGAGTAAAATCATGTAACATCTTGCAAAGCCTCTTGATCCATCTTTAACAAAAATAAAACAAACTAGCTTTCCAAAATTAAAAAATTAAAAATGTTACTGGCCCTCCACACAGACCGGAACACAAACAGAGCTCCGGAAAGGCACGCAACTGAATTGCCGCCTCAGCAAAACGCCCCTCCTATTCATGGGAGTGACAACAAGACCGGCCGCAATAATCATGTTAGAAAAAACGCTGTCTCTAAAACAAACACACATAGCAAACACCGCTGCCAAACCGAGAGCCTCTCCTCCAGTGTGTCAAACAATGCCCAACATACTGCTAATAAATAAAAACCCCACATAGGATTTAAAGTCCCAATCACCAGAGAAGTGCCAAAACCTTTTCTTTTGACAGTAAAGAAAATAATAGACACTTGCCTGAGAACAATCTGCCTGGCAGGAGGGCAGCACACAGATATGGAAAGGCTTCCTCCCCCCATAGACCCGTGGAACAATGAAAGTCTGACTAATCCTAATCAGACATACAGGAAAGGGCGGCACCAGATATGGAAGGCACACAGTGAGAGTGAAAAACCCCACCAGTTTCCAAATGCTCAAAAGCCACCACAGCTCTACTGAAGAGACTGATGTGGAACACAGCTAGACCGCAGAAAAAAAACAGAACAACCTGCTCTGCTTTAAAAATAACAAACTCTTGATTGAATAATCTTCAGACATCTAAAAACTTTACCATCTCCTTGCACAGGCAAAGAGAATGACTGGAGTTTGTGGGTAAGGGAGTGGTATTTAACAGCTTTGCTGTGGTGCTCTTTGCCTCCTTCTGCTGGCCAGGAGTGATATTCCGAACAGTAATTATGATGATCCGTGGACTCACCATGTCATTAGAAAGAAAAAGAAAATGTATGCTTACCTGATAAATGTCTTTCTTTCTAATGACACGATGAGTCCACGGATCATCTAATTACTATTGGGAATATCACTCCTGCCCAGCAGGAGGCGGCAAAGAGCACCATAGCAAAGCTGTTAAATATCACCTCCCTTCCCTCCCACCCCAGTCATTCGACCAAAGTAAAGGAGAGAAAGGAAGCAACAAGGTGCAGAGGGTGTCTGAAGTTTATAACATACCAACAACCTGTCTTAAGAACAGGGCGGGCCGTGGACTCATCGTGTCAAGAAATAAATAAATTATCAGGTAAGCATACATTTTCTTTTCTTTCTAATGACACAATGAGTCCACGGATCATCTAATTACTATTGGGAATCAATACCCAAGCTAGAGTACACAGATGATAAGGGAGGGACGAGAGGGAACCTAAACGGAAGGCACTACTGCTTGAAGAACCTTTCTCCCAAAAGCGGCCTCAGCCGAAGCAAAAGTGTCAAATTTGTCGAATTTTGAAAAAGTGTGTATCTGTTCCACAGAAGCTTCATTCTTGAATGCCCATGAGGAAGAAACAGCCCTCATGGAATGAGCCGTAACTCTCTCTGGAGGATGCTGTTCAGCAGTTTCATAGGCAAATGTATAATACTCTTCAGCCAAAAAGAAAAAGAAGTAGCCATAGCTTTCTGTCCCTTACGTTTTCCCGAAAAAAATACAAACAAAGCAGAAGACTGACGAAAATCATTAGTCGCTTGTAAGCAAAATTTTAGAGCACATACCACGTCTAAATTGTGCAAAAGCCGTTCATTCTGAGGAGGAGGATTAGGACACAATGAAGGAACAACAATTTCCTGATTAATGTTCCGGTCAGAAACTAATTAAGGGAGAAACCCTAACCTTGTACGTAAAACTACCTTATCCGAATGAAAAATAAGGTAAGGTGACTCATACTGTAATGCTCTGACACTCTACGAGCAGAAGAAATAGCAACAAGAAACAAAACTTTCCAAGATAACAATATCTAAGGAATGCATGGGCTCAAACGGAGCCCCTTGAAGAACCTTAAGAACTAAATTAAGACTCCAGGGAGGAGTAACTGGTTTGAACACAGGCCTGATCCTGACCAAGGCCTGACAAAACGTTTGCAAATCTGGAACGTCTGCCAGACGTTTATATAACAAAATAGACAAGACAGATATTTGACCCTTTAGGGAACTTGACGATAATCCTTTCTCCAAACCCTCTTGGAGAAATGACAGAATTCTAGGAATCCTAACTTCCTCCAAGAGTAGCTCTTGGATTCACACCAATATAGATATTTACGCCATATCTTGTGGTAAATTTTTCTAGTCACAGGTTTACAAGCCTGAATCATGGTCTCTATGACCGAATCTGAAAATCCCTGCTTGGATAAAATTAAGCGTTCAATCTCCAAGCAGTCAGCTTCAGAGAAACTAGATTTGGATGAAGGAAGGGCCCTTGAAGTAGAAGGTCCTTCCTCAAAGTAAGTCTCCAAGGTGGAAGAGATGACATTTCCACCAGGTCTGCATACCAAATCCTGAGAGGCCAAGCCGGTGCAATTAGGATCACCGACGCCCTCTCCTGCTTGATTCGAGCAATTACCCGAGGAAGAAGAGCGAACGGAGGAAATAGGTATGCAACACTGAAATTCCAAGGTACCGCCAGGGCGTCTATCAGTACCGCCTGAGGGTCCCTTGAACTCGATCCGTACCTCAGAAGCTTGGCATTCTGCCGAGATGCCATGAGATCCAATTCCGGCTGACCCCATTTGAGAATCAGGCTGGAAAACACTTCTGGATGGAGTTCCCACTCCCCGGGGTGAAAGGTCGGTCTGCTCAAGAAGTCCGCCTCCCAGTTGTCCACCCCTGGGATGTGGATCGCAGACAGACAGCAATTGTGGGTCTCCGCCCACCGAATTATCTTGACTACTTCTATCATGGCTAAGGAACTCCGCGTTCCTCCCTGATGACTGATGTAAGCCACTGAAGTTATGTTGTCTGACTGGAACCTGGTTAACCGGGCCGAGGCTAACTGAGGCCAGGCCAGAAGAGCATTGAAGATTGCTCTCAGCTCCAGAATGTTTATGGGCAGAACAGACTCTGACTGAGTCCAAGTTCCCTGAGCCTTTAGAGAGCCCCAGACTGCTCCCCATCCTAGAAGGCTGGCGTCTGTTGTTACAATCACCCAGGAGGGTCATCGAAAGCAGGTTCCCTGGGAGAGATGAACCTGAGACAACCATAAAGAAGAGAATCCCTTGTCTCCTGCTCCAGCAGTATTCGAGGAGACAAATCCACATAATCTCTGTTCCATTGACTGAGCATGTTTAACTGCAGAGGTCTGAGGTGGAAACGAGCAAGCAGGATGATGTCCATTGCCACCACCATCAGCCCGATTACCTCCATGCACTGAGCCACTGATGGCCGAGGAGCGGACTGAAGCGCTAGGCAAGAATCAAAAATCTTTGATTTCCTGACTTCTGTCAGAAAAATCTTCATTGATAGGGAATCTATTATGGTTCCCAAGAAAGTTACCCTTGTATTTGGAACTAAGGAGCTCTTTTCCAAATTTACCTTCCATCTGTGAGATCGCAGGAAAGATAACATTTCCGTGTGGGAACTTGCTTGTAGAAAGGATGGCGCCTGGACCAGGATGTTGTCCAGATAGGGCGCCACTGCAATGCCCCGTAATCGGAGCACCGCCAACATGGATCCTAGAACCTTTGAGAAAATTCTGGGAGCTGTGGCAAGGCCGAAAGGAAGAGCCACGAATTGGAAGTGTTTGTCTAGAAATGCAAACCTTAGAAACATGTGATGATCCCTGTGAATGGGAACATACAGGTACGCATCTTTTAAATCCACCGTTATCATAAATTGACCAAAAGAAGAATGGAACGAATAGTTTCCATCTTGAAGGATGGTACTCTGAGAAATTTGTTTAGATTCTTGAGATCTAAAATTGGTCTGAAGGTTCCCTCTTTTTTGGGAACCACAAACAGATTGGAATAAAACCCCAGACCCCGTTCCTGCATCGGAACAGGCACTATTACTTCCAGGTCGGAGAGGTCCCGTACACAATGTAAGAACGCCTCTCTTTTTGTCTGGTCTACAGGTAATCTTGAAAGCCGAAACCTGCCTCTGGGAGGAAAATTCTTGAACTCTAGTTTGTATCCCTGGGACACTAGGTCCACTGCCCAGGGATCCTGAACATCTCGAACCCAAGCCTGAGCGAAGAAGGAAAGCCTGCACCCCACAAGATCCGGTCCCGGATCGGGGGCAGGCCCTTCATGCTGTCATTGATTCAATAGCAGGCTTTTTGGATTGTTTTCCCTTGTTCCAAGACTGATTGGATCTCCAGGAAGGTTTGGACTGTTCTTTCTTGGAAGAGGAAGCGGAAAAATTTCCCTTGAAATTTCGAAAGGAACAAAAATTACTCTGACGTCCCTTTTGTTTGTTTCTCTTATCCTGAGGGAGAAGATGACCCTTTTCTCTTGTAAAGGTGTATCCAGTCCACGGGTTCATCCATTACTTGTGGGATATTCTCCTTCCCAACAGGAAGCTGCAAGAGGACACCCACAGCAGAGCTGTCTATATAGCTCCTCCCCTAACTGCCACCCCCAGTCATTCTCTTGCAACTCTCGACAAGAAAGGAAGTATCAAGAGATATGTGGTGACAGTGTAGTTTTTACCTTCAATCAAGAGTTTGTTATTTTTAAACGGTACCGGCGTTGTACTGTTTTACTCTCAGGCAGAAATTGGAAGAAGAATCTGCCTAGAGGTTGATGATCTTAGCGGTTTGTAACTAAGGTCCGTTGCTGTTCTCACACATAACTGAAGAGTATGGAAAGAAAACTTCAGTTGGGGGGACGGTTTGCAGATCACCTGCTTTGAGGTATGTTCAGTATATTTTTTTCTAGAGAGATGATAAGGTCTAGAAAATGCTGGCAATGCCTGGTATATTTGAGGTAAGCCTGATACAGTGATTTAACAACGACTGGGATCATGCTTACAAGATAAGGGTAATATTCATGTTAACTCTCATATTACTTAGTGTAAAAACGTTTGCATAACTTACAGAAAACACGTTTTTTCTCTGAGGGTGATAAATCTTTATTTGGGGCCTAGTTTTCCACATGGCTTGTTAGATTACTCCTAGGAGTACTTTTTTAAGGCCCTCTGACATTGAGTGCATGGTGGGAGGAGCCTATTTTCACGCACTTTATGCGCAGTTGATATTCAGACTGAGACATCCAGCTTCCCTAAAGGAGTCCTCTGGCATCTAGGACCACTATAGAGGGTTTTTTCTCCTGCAAAAATCGTGTTTAAGGGCAGGTAGGAGCCACAGCAGAGCTGTGGCAGTGTGTTTGACTGTTTTTTTTAACGGTTTTACCCATTTTCTAATCCGGTTTGGGGCCTAAGGGGTTAATCATCCATTTGCAAGTGGGTGCAATGCTGCTTTAGTCTCTTATACGCACTGTAAAAATTTCGTAGAGTTTACTACTTTTTAACACTGTTTTGCAGTTTATGTGGTAGTTTTTTTTCTCTTAAAGGCACAGTACCATTTTTGTTTAATTGCTTTTTCACATTTATTAAAGTGTTTTCCAAGCTTGCTGGTCTCATTACTAGTCTGTTAAACATGTCTGACATAGAGGAAACTCCTTGTTCATTATGTTTAGAAGCCATTGTGGAACCCCCTCTTAGATTGTTTCCCAGGGATATCTTCTGGATTTCAAAGATTCATCTCCAAAGGGGAGATTTCATCTCTCACAATTATCTGCAAACCAGATAAAGAGAGAGGCATTCTTACGTTGCGTTCAAGACCTTCTGGTTATGGGAGTGATCCACCCAGTTCCAAGGGAGGAACAGGGGCAAAGATTCTATTCAAATCTGTTTATAGTTCCCAAAAAAGAGGGAACTTTCAGACCAATCTTGGATCTCAAGATCCTAAACAAATTTCTCAGGGTCCCATCCTTCAAGATGGAGACTATTCGAACCATCCTACCTATGATCCAGGAGGGTCAATATATGACTACCGTGGACTTAAAGGATGCTTATCTCCACATTCCGATACACAGAGATCATCGGTTTCTCAGGTTTGCCTTCCTAGACAGGCATTACCAGTTTGTGGCTCTTCCCTTCGGGTTAGCCACGGCACCAAGAATCTTTACGAAGGTTCTAGGATCCCTACTGGCGGTTCTAAGGCCACGAGGCATAGCGGTGGCTCCTTACCTAGACGACATTCTGATACAGGCGTCGAATTTTCAAATCGCCAAGTCCCATACGGACATTGTTCTGGCATTCCTGACGTCTCAAGGGTGGAAGGTGAACGAAGAAAAGAGTTCTCTCTCCCCTCTCACAAGAGTTTCCTTCCTATGAACTCTGATAGATTCAGTAGAAATTAAGATTTTTCTGACAGAGGTCAGGTTGTCAAAGCTTCTAACTTCCTGCCGTGCTCTTTAATCCACTTCTCAGCCGTCAGTGGCTCAGTGTATGGAAGTAATCGGCTTAATGGTAGCGGCAATGGACATAGTTCCGTTTGCCCGCCTACATCTCAGACCACTGCAACTTGCATGCTCAATCAGTGGAATGGGGATTACACAGATTTGTCCCCTCTGCTAAATCTGGATCAAGAGACCAGGGATTCTCTTCTCTGGTGGCTATCTCGGGTCCATCTGTCCAGGGGAATGAGCTTTCGCAGGCCAGAATGGACTATAGTGACGACAGATGCCAGCCTTCTGGGCTGGGGCGCAGTCTGGAACTCCCTGAAGGCTCAGGGTTCGTGGACTCAGGAGGAAGCCCTCCTTCCGATAAACATTCTGGAACTAAGAGCGATATTCAATGCTCTTCAGGCTTGGCCTCAGCTAGCTGCAGTCAGGTTCATCAGATTTCAGTCGGACAACATCACGACTGTAGCCTATATCAACCATCAAGGGGGTACAAGGAGCCCCCTGGCGATGTTGGAGGTTTCAAAGATAATTCTTTGGGCAGAGGTTCACTCTTGCCATCTCTCAGCTATCCATATCCCAGGAGTAGAGAACTCGGAGGCGGATTTCCTAAGTCGGCAGACTTTTCATCCAGGGGAGTGGGAGCTCCATCCGGAGGTATTTGCCGCGTTGATTCAACTATGGGGCAAACCAGAACTGGATCTCATGGCGTCTCATCAGAACGCCAAGCTTCCTCGTTACGGGTCCAGGGATCCCAAGGCAGCGCTGGTAGATGCTCTAGCAGCGCCCTGGTCCTTCAGCCTGGCTTATGTGTTTCCACCGTTTCCTCTGCTCCCTCGTCTGATTGCCAAGATCAAGCAGGAGAGAGCTTCTGTGATTTTGATAGCTCCTGCGTGGCCATGCAGGACTTGGTATGCAGATCTGGTGGACATGTCATCTTTTCCACCATGGACTCTGCCGCTGAGGCAGGACCTTCTACTTCAAGGTCCTTTCAAACATCAAAATCTAATTTCTCTGCGTCTGACTGCTTGGAGATTGAATGCTTGATTCTATCAAAGCGTGGTTTTTCCGATTCGGTCATTGATACCTTAATTCAGGCTCGAAAGCCTGTCACCAGGAAAATCTATCATAAGATATGGTGTAAATATCTTCATTGGTGTGAATCCAAGGTTTACTCATGGAGTAAAGTCAGGATTCCTAGAATCTTTTCATTCCATATATTAAACTTTTATCTTGGAAAGTTCTGTTTCTAGTAGCTATCTCCTCGGCTCGAAGAGTTTCGGAGTTATCTGCTTTACAGTGTGATTCCCCTTATCTGATTTTCCATGCAGATAAGGTAGTTTTGCGTACCAAACCTGGGTTTCTTCCTAAGGTAGTATCTAATAAGAACATCAATCAGGAGATTGTTCTTCCTTCATTATGTCCTAATCCTTCTTCAAAGAAGGAACGTCTTTTACACAATCTTGATGTGGTTCGTGCTTTAAAGTTTATTTACAAGCTACGAAGGATTTTCGTCAAACATCTGCTTTGTTTGTTGTCTACTCTGGACAGAGGAGAGGCCAAGAGGCTTCGGCAACTTCTCTTTCTTTTTGGCTGAGAAGCATAATCCGCTTAGCTTATGAGACTGCTGGCCAGCAGCCTCCTGAAAGAATTACAGCTCATTCCAATAGAGCGGTGGCTTCCACATGGGCTTTTAAAAATGAGGCCTCTGTTGAACATATTTGTAAGGCGGCTACTTGGTCTTCGCTTCACACTTTTTCTAAATTCTACAAATTCGATACTTTTGCTTCTTCGGAGGCTATTTTTGGGAGAAAGGTCTTACAGGCAGTGGTGCCTTCCGTTTAAGTTCCTGCCTTGTCCCTCCCTTCATCCGTGTCCTAAAGCTTTGGTATTGGTATCCCACAAGTAATGGATGAACCCATGGACTGGATACACCTTTACAAGAGAAAACAAAATTTATGGTTACCTGATAAATTTATTTCTCTTGTGGTGTATCCAGTCCACGGCCCACCCTGTCATTTTAAGGCAGGTGTTTTTTATTTTTAAACTACAGTCACCACTGCACCCTATAGTTTCTCCTTTTTTCTTGCTTGTCTTCGGTCAAATGACTGGGGGTGGCAGTTAGGGGAGGAGCTATATAGACAGCTCTGCTGTGGGTGTCCTCTTGCAACTTCCTGTTGGGAAGGAGAATATCCCACAAGTAATGGATGAACCCGTGGACTGGATACACCACAAGAGAAATAAATTTATCAGGTAAGCATAAATTTTGTTTTCTCCCGTGATATCAGAGATTATTTCCATCAAACCCGGTCCAAACAAGGTCTTCCCCTTGTAGGGAATCACTAAAAGTTTAGACTTAGATGACACATCCGCAGACCAAGGTTTTAACCATAAAGCTCTGCGGGCTAGTACAGCAAAACCTGAAATCTTTGCTCCCAGTTTGTTAATCTTCTTGAGTAACCCCTCTAATTTTTTATCCATAGGATCTTTAACCCTTTAAGGACACAGCTTTCAGTTTGCTCAATTGTTTTATGACGGAAAAATTCTGTCATATGTCCTTAAGAGGTTAAAGGCACAACAATCTTCTATGGGGATAGTAGTTCTCTTGGCCAAAGTGGAAATAGCTCCTTTCACCTTGGGTACTGTTTGCCAAACCTCCTTGGATAGAGTCCGCTATGGGAAACATATTTTTAAATATTGGAGATGGAGAAAAAGGGATATCCGGTCTCTCCCAATCCTTAGCAATGATCTCAGAAGCTCGGTCTGGTACTGGAAAAACCTCTACCGAGGAAGGTACCTCAAAGTATTTGTTTAGCTTACTGGATTTCTTCGGATTAACTACGACCATAGTGTCGCTGTCGTCCAATGTAGCTAAAACCTCCTTAAGTAACAGACTGAGGTGTTCAAGCTTAAACCTGAAGGATACAACTTTAGTATCAGCAGGAGAAATTACACTGTCAGAGTCTGAGATTTCATCCTCAGATGCTACTGAAAGATCCTCCTCCTCAATCTTCTGGAAGGGGGCATCTAAAATAGCAACAACTGCGTCAGTAACCTCACCTACTGAATTTTTACTTTTCCTCTTGCGCTTTCCCTGCAGCATGGGAAAGGCAGACAATGCATCAGAAACCGCAGAGGATATGAGAGAAGCGATGTCTTGCAACGTAACTCCAGGAGGAGTTAGAGAGGAAGCGCAGGGCACTGCATATGTGGGTGATACAAGTTGGGACGCTTGAGGAGAAAGCTGCAGCATATATTGAACATTGTCATTAGACTCCTGAACAGCATGCGCCTTGGAAAATGTTGGCTCAGAAAAGAGTCTATCCCTATAATTTAAAGTTCTCTCAATACATAAGCAACAGAAAGGGATTGGTGGTTCCACATTGGCATCAAAATACAAAGAACAAGAGACAATTTGCAAAGCCTCTTGGTCCAATTGGATCAAATTATCACCTTGATTGTTTAATAAAAAATTAAAACAAAAACGTTACTGTCCCTTTAAATTTAAACCGTAACTTTTCTACTTAGTCTGCAGAATGTGAAATTTTTTGAATAATAAAACAACACCTCTACAACTCAGCTTCTTTGCTCAGGTGCCTACCTGATCTGCTACACCTTGATAATTCCCTCTAGGTAAATGATCCAGAAACCAGCAGCAGATGAAGTGAGCCGTTCTCCGGTCCTAGAAACGCATGCTTTCAGAAAATCAAGCGTTTTTAGCCAGACCCTGAAATACTCTTCCTCCGCACTCGGAAGTGAAGTAAAAGTGGGGCGCAACACAGATTGCCGCCTCACATAGCTCCGCCCATCGTGGGCATTCCCAAACCAAAATCTCCCGGTCGGCATTTTGTGATAAAGTTTAACAGCCGGGAGAAGTGGAACCACTATAGCCTAAAAGTCTCCTTAGCCCTAGTGCCTGCAAAAAACGGCTGTCTTATCAATCCTCTCCAGTATACGAGAGTTTAAGTGTCCCTTCTTATATTAAGTGCCTTCACATTAAATTGGCCCCTTTGTCATTTATGTGTTTGAAACAAGTGCCCACTTTTTCTGAGTGTTTCTCCTTCCCAGAAATAATAAAGTCAGCACTTACCTCACAAATCTGCCCGACAGCAAGGCAGCTCACCAGGAGGTTTGAGAGGTCCTCTCCCTCACATAGCCCTGTGGAAAGAAAAAAAGACTGTGTAATTTAACTCACGCTTACAGTGTTAGGGCAGCATAAATTATATGGGAGGCGCAGTGAGAATTATGTCCCACAAGTTCCCATTGCTCTAAAGCCACCACTGCCCTACTGAAGAGACTGATGTGGACTACGGCTACACCCCAGAACAAAGCAGCACAATTTGTACTACTTAAAAAAAGTAAATTTATGCTTACCTGATAAATTAATTTCTTCTACGATACGACAAGTCCACGGATTTCATCCTTACTTGTAGGATATTAACCTCCTGCTAACAGGAAGTGGCAAAGAGCACCACAGCAGAGCTGTCTATATAGCTCCTCCCTTCCCTCCACCCCCAGTCATTCGACCAAAGGTTTAAGAAGAGAAAGGAAAAGCTAAAAGGTGCAGAGGTGACTGAAGTTATAAAAAATAAAATATAATCTAAATCTGTCTGAAAATGACAGGGAGAGCCGTGGACTCGTCGTATCATAGAAGAAATTAATTTATCAGGTAAGCAGAAAATTACTTTTCTTCTACAAGATACGACGAGTCCACGGATTTCATCCTTACTTGTGGGATACAATGCCAAAGCTACAGGACACGGATGAAACGGGAGGGACAAGACAGAGACCTAAACGGAAGGCACCACTGCTTGAAGAACTCTTCTCCCAAAAACAGCCTCAGAAGAAGCAAAAGTATCAAATTTGGAAAATTTGGAAAAAGTATGAAGAGACGACCAAGTCGCAGCCTTGCAAATCTGCTCAACAGAAGCATCGTTTTTAAAAGCCCATGTGGAAGCCACACCCCTAGTAGAATGAGCCGTTATTCTTTCAGGAGGCTGCTGTCCAGCAGTCTCATATGCCAGACGGATGATACTCCTCAGCCAAAAAGAAAGAGGTAGCCGTAGCTTTCTGTCCCCTACAATTTCCAGAATAAACAATGTATAATGAAGATGATTGACGGAAATCCTTAGTTGCCTGCAAGTAAAATGTCAAGGCACGGACCACGTCCAGGTTATGTAACAGACGCTCCTTCTTAGAAGAAGGATTAGGACACAAGGAAGGAACAACAATTTCCTGATTAATATTTTTATTTGAAACAACCTTAGGAAGGAATCCAGGTTTGGTATGCAAAACCACCTTATCAGAATGAAATATAAGATAAGGCAAATCACATTGTAACGCTGAAAGCTCAGAAACTCTACGAGCTGAAGAAATAGCAACCAAAAACAAAACTTTCCAAGATAATAATTTAATATCTATGGAATGCATGGGTTCAAACGGAACCCCTTGAAGAACTCTAAGAACTAAATTCAAACTCCAGGGAGGAGTAATTGGTCTAAATACAGGCTGAATTCTGGTTAGAGCCCGACAAAAAGACTGAACATCTGCCAAACGTTTGTGAAGCAAAATTGACAAAGCAGAAATCTGTCCCCTTTAAGGAACTCGCTGATAATCCTTTCTCCAATCCTTCTTGGAGAAAAGACAGAATCCTGGGAATCCTAACTTTACTCCATGAGTAACCCTTGGATTCACACCAAAAAGATATTTACGCCATATCTTATGATAGATCTTTCTAGTGACAAGCTTACGTGCCTGTATCAAAGTATCAATGACTGAATCTGAGACTCCCCGCTTAGATAAAGTCAAGCGCTCAATCTCCAAGCAGTCAGCTGCAGAGAAATTAGATTTGGATGTTGGAAAGGTCCTTGACTGAGAAGGTCCTGTCTCAAAGGAAGTTTCCACGGTGGCAGAGAGGACATGTCCACTAGATCTGAATACCAAGTCCTACGTGGTCACGCAGGCGCGATTAGAATTACCGAAGCTCTCTCCTGTTTGATCTGAGCAATCACGCGTGGAAGGAGAGGAAACTGTGGAAACACATAAGCTAGGCTGAACGACCAAGGCACTGCCAAGGCATCTATTAGTTTGGCCTGGGGATCCCTCGACCTGGATCCATATCTTGGAAGCTTGGCATTCTGACGAGATGCCATCAGATCCAATTTCCAGTCTGCCCCATCGGAGAATCAGTGAGGCAAACACCTCCGGGTGGAGTTCCCACTCCCCCGGATGAAAAGTCTGTCGACTTAGAAAATCCGCTTCCCAGTTCTCTACTCCTGGGATGTAGATTGCTGACAGATAACAAGAGTGGGCCTCCGCCCATCGAATTATCTTGGATACTTCTATCATCGCTAAGGAACTCCTCATTCCCCCCTGATGATTGATATAAGCTACAGTCGTGATATTGTCCGACTGGAATCTGATGAATTTGGCTGAAGCCAACTGAGGCCATGCCTGAAGCGCATTGAATATTGCTCTCAATTCCAGAATATTGATTGGAAGTAGAGACTCCACCTGAGTCCATACACCCTGAGCCTTCAGGGAATTCCAGAATGCACCCCAGCCCAGGAGGCTGGCATCCGTTGTCACTATCACCCACGAGGGTCTGCGGAAACACATCCCCTGCGACAGATGATCCAGTGACAACCACCAAAGAAGAGAGTCTCTGGTCTCTTGATCCAGATTTATCTGAGGAGATAAATTTGCATAGCCCCATTCCACTGCCTGAGCATGCACAGCTGCAGTGGTCTGAGATGAAAACGAGCAAACGGAATGATGTCCATTGCCGCTACCATTAATCCATTTACCTCCATACACTGAGCCACTGATGGCCGAGGAATGGACTGAAGGGCTCAGCAAGTATTTAGAACCTTTGATTTTTTGATCTCCGTCAGAAATATTTTCATGTCTACCGAATCTATCAGAATTCCCAAGAAGGGAACCCTTGTCTGTGGAACTAGTGAACTCTTTTCTAGATTCACCTTCCAACCGTGAGTTCTCAGAAAAGACAACACTGTGTCTGTATGAGATTTCGTCAGATGATAAGTCGACGCCTGAATTAAAATATTATCCAGATAAGGCGCCACTACTATGCCTGCGGTCTGAGAACCGCCAGAAGGGACCCTAGAACCTTTGTGAAGATCCTGGGTGCCGTGGCCAACCCGAAGGGAAGACCCACAAACTGAAAATGTTTGTTCAAGAAGGCAAACCTTAGGAACTGATGATGATCCTTGTGAATAGGGATATGAAGGTAAGCATCCTTCAAGTCCACGGTAGTCATATATTGACCCTCCTGGATCATTGGTAAGATTGTTCGTATAGTCTCCATCTTGAACTATGGGACTCGGAGAAACTTGTTTAGACACTTGAGATCTAAAATGGGCTTGAAAGTTCCCTCTTTTTTGGGAACCACGAAAAGATTTGAGTAAAACCCCTGTCCCTGTTCCAGTTTTGGAACGGGACGAATTACTCCCATGGTAGAAAGGTCTTTTACACAACGTAAGAACGCCTCTCTTTTTATCTGGTCTACAGACAATCGTGAAAGATGAAATCTCCCTCTTGGGAGAAAATCCTTGAATTCCAATTGATACTCGTGGGTCACAATTTCTAGTGCCCAGGGGTCCTGAACATCTCTTGCCCAAGCCTGGGCAAAGAAAGTCTGCCCCCTACTAGATCCGGTTCCGGATCGGGGGCCGCCCCTTCATGCTGTCTTTGTAGCAGTAGCGGGCTTCTTGGGTTGTTTACCCTTGTTCCAAGCCTGGTTGGGTCTCCAGACGGATTTGGACTGAGCAAAATTCCCTTCCTGCTTTGTGGAGGAAGAGGAAGCAGAGGGTACTCCTTTAAAATTTTGAAAGGAACGAAAATTATTTTGTCTACCCCTCATCTTAACAGACTTATCCTGAGGTAGGGCGTGACCTTTACCTCCAGTATTGTCAGAAATGATTTCCTTCAACTCAGGCCCGAATAGGGTCTTACCCTTGAAAGAAATAGCTAAGAGCTTAGATTTTGATGACACATCAGCAGACCATGATTTTAACTATAACGCTCTATGCGCTAAAATAGCAAATCCTGCATTTTTCGCCGCCAATTTAGCAATTTGAAAGGCGGCATCTGTAATAAAAGAATTAGCTAGCTTGAGAGCCTTAATTCAATCTAAAATGTCCTCTAAAGGGGTTTCAACCTTTAGAGATTCTTCTAGAGCATCAAACCAAAAAGCTGCTGCAGTAGTGACTGGGACAATGCAAGCTGTTGGTTGTAAAAGGAAACAATGATGAATAAATAATTTCTTTAGAAGACCCTCTAACTTTAAGCAAAAAAATAAGTTTTACTGATAAAATGACCCCTGCACCTCACCACAGCTCTGCTGTGGCGCCTACCTGCCCCCAGGGTACTGCAAAAAGACTCAACAATGATCCAGCGAACAGAACAGACGTTTAGGCCCCACCGGAGCAAATGCCTGCTGCCTTCTCAGTCAGAGTAAACTGCGTGTCTGAGCGTGTGAAATAGGCCCCGCCCATCATGGACGTCGTGCTAACAGTCTGAATAACCGCATGGGAAGCGGTCTGAAAACAAGCCATGTGGTCCCTTTATAAAATAATAAACTTGCAGCCCTCCTGACTTATATTATTAATAAACTATAAAATTTCAAGCTGCCTCTCCCAATGTCAAGCCCCATACAGTGTAAACGTCATATGTTAAGGCAATATGAATAAACATAGGTCTCTCAGTAACACCCTCAGTGTACAGGTCTACTGCTTACCCCTTCCCTTGCAGGGAAAAAATGTCAGCCAGCTCTGATATACCAAGTCTCCTCAGAATAAAAGACTGAACATACCTCAATGCTGCTTGTAGCATGACACCGTTCTCCACACTGAAGATTTCTCTTGCACTACCTTCAGAAGTTCTGTGGGAACCAACATGGACCTTAGTTACATCTGCTAAGATCATCAACCTCAGGGCAGAAATCTTCTTCTCATATCTCCCTGAGGAAAATAGTACTCACCGGTACCATTTAAAATAAAAAACTTCTTGATTGAAGAATCTAAAACTAACACCTCGCTTTACCTCTTCCTATTACTAACACAGGCAAAGAGAATGACTGGGGGTGGAGGGAAGGGAGGAGCTATATATACAGCTCTGCTGTGGTGCTCTTTGCCACTTCCTGTTAGCAGGAGGTTAAAGGGCCACTGTAAGTAAATATTTTCTATGCCTGTTACTAACTAACTACCCCAAATACGCTTTTTATCAATAGCATTTCATTAACATATCTCTACCGTATATCAGAAATCTTGTCTGCAAATTAAATTGTTTTCCAAACCCACTCCGTGGGTATCCTTTGCTCTGTACCAATCCGTTTACAATACCTAGGTTTCAAAATGGCGCTTTAAACACAAAGTTATTGGTTTAAGTATTTTGAACACTCAGTGCTGAAAATAGTGGGCAGGATAACGTGACATCATCAGCGAATAAAATATATAACTTTTAGAACGTCATGAAACTTCGTTTTGGAGAAAATATAGGTCAGTAGGTTTTGATTAATGTTTATTAACTTTAATATGTTAGTTGTTTAGCTTAAAAATTATAACAGAAAGTAATCCTTTAATATCCCACAAGTAAGGATGAAATCCGTGGACTCGTCATATCTTGTAGAAGAAATAATAAACTCTTGCTCGAAGAATCTTTTCTAGCACCTAACTTTGCCACTTCCTTGCTCTAACATAGGAAAAGAGAATGACTGGGGTGGGAGGGAAGGGAGGTTATATTTAACAGCTTTGCTGTGGTGCTCTTTGCTGCCTCCTGCTGGGCAGGAGTGATATTCCCAATAGTAATTAGATGATCCCTGGACGCATTGTGTCAATAGAAAGAAAATAAATGTATGTTACACACACACACAGACAGTACATACATTTATGTTACACAGACAGTACACACATTTATGTTACACACACACAGACCACATGTTACACACACACACAGAACACATTTATGTTACACATACATACACACACTACTGTCATGAACCAAGCCTCCAGACTAAAAAGAAAAAGAAAAGGTCTGGGGGGCATTCTGCTAAGAAGGGCTGTGTGGGGATTTGAACCTGTGGCTCTGTGGTTGCTATTTCTGTTTGCTTACATGTTGAGCCACAGCCAGTTCTAGAAATAGCAAGGAACTTAAAAGATCTGATAAATAATTATTTGCCTTACTTGTTGTTACACCTGTGCAACACACAGGTGTTCTCAATTCTGGAATTAATCAGAACCAACCCTGTGCAAAACCTCCCTATTTAAGGATGGCTTTTAGTCTGCATTAGTGTCTTCACATTGGATCTGTTTTGTCAAGTCAGAACCTGTTTCCTGTACTTCTTTGGAGAAAGATTTCACCTTTGCACCTGTTTACAAGGTATTACCAGGAGAAAGCCTTTACCTTTAAACCTGTTACCAATCTACAAGTTTGTTTCCTGCTTTATGCAATTCCTGCACTCAGCTATTGCCAGGAGAAAGACTTCACATTTGCACCTGTTTACAAGGTATTACCAGGAGAAAGCCTTTACCTTTAAACCTGTTACCAATCTACAAGTTTGTTTCCTGCTTTATGCAATTCCTGCACTCAGCTATTGCCAGGAGAAAGACTTCACATTTGCACCTGTTTACAAGGTATTACCAGGAGAAAGCCTTTACCTTTAAACCTGTTACCAATCTACAAGTTTGTTTCCTGCTTTATGCAATTCCTGCACTCAGCTATTGCCAGGAGAAAGACTTCACATTTGCACCTGTTTACAAGGTATTACCAGGAGAAAGCCTTTACCTTTAAACCTGTTACCAATCTACAAGTTTGTTTCCTGCTTTATGCAATTCCTGCACTCAGCTATTGCCAGGAGAAAGACTTTACCTTTACACCTGTTACCAGTTCACAAGCCTGTTTCCTGCCTTGTGCAATTCCTGCACTCAGCTATTGCCAGGAGAAAGACTTTACCTTTACACCTGTTACCAGTTCACAAGCCTGTTTCCTGCCTTGTGCAATTCCTGCACTCAGCTATTGCCAGGAGAAAGACTTTACCTTTACACCTGTTACCAGTTCACAAGCCTGTTTCCTGCCTTGTGCAATTCCTGCACTCAGCAATTACCAGGAGAAAGACTTTACCTTTAAACCTGTTACCAGTTTACAAGTTGTTTTCTGCCTTGTGCAAATCTTACATTTCAGTTATTACCATGAGAAAGACTTTCCTTTTTGAATCTGCATCTCTGCTTACTTTGTTTGTTTATTTTCACTCCTGCCGTATGTGGTCTTAACATACCTGAGTAGCATATTTAAAGATTCTGCAAGTATTTGCTTAATCAAAGTATTTTGTTGTTTAAATAAATTTATCATTTTCAATCAGTATGGCTTCTACTAATCTTCCTTTAAAGCAACTGTTCCAGACAATGAGGCTCTCACATGATATCCTGAGACAGAACATGACAAGTACACACATTTATGTTACACACACACACAGAACACATTAATGTTACACATACACAGACAGAACACACATTTTATGTTACACACATAGAATACACATTTTATGTTATACACCCACAGACAGTACACACAGTTATGTTACACACACGCAAAGACAGTACACACATTTTATGTTACACACACACGCAGACAGTACACACATTTTATGTCACACACACACAGACAGTACACACATTTTATGTTACACACACACACAGAGACAGTACACTCATTTTATGCTACACACACGCAGACAGTACACACATTTTATGTTACACACACACGCAGACAGTACACACATTTTATGTTACACACACACAGACAGTACACACATTTTATGTTACACACACACACACAGACAGTACAATCATTTTATGTTACACAGACAGTACACACATTTTATGTTACACAGACACAGACAGTACACACATTTATGTTACACACACACACACAGAACACACATTTTATGTTACACAGAACACACATTTTATGTTACACACACACACACACACATAGAGAACACACATTTTATGTTACACACACACACACACACACACAGAACACACATTTTATGTTACACACACACACAGACAGTACACGCATTTTATGTTACACACACACAGACAGTACACACATTTTATGTTACATACACACACACTTAGACAGTACACACATTTTATGTTACATACACACACACACACACACACAACACACATTTTATGTTACACACACACAGACAGTACACGCATTTTATGTTACACACACACACACGCAGACAGTACACACATTTTATGTTACATACACACACAGACAGTACACACATTTTATGTTACATACACACATTTTATGTTACATACACACACACTTACATAGACAGTACACACATTTTATGTTACACACACAGACAGTACACACATTTTATGTTACACACATACAGTACACACATTTTATGTTACACAGAACACACATTTTAAGTTACACACACACACACAGAACACACATTTTATGTTACACACACACACACAGAACACACATTTTATGTTACACACACACACAGACAGTACACACATTTTATGCTACACACACACAGACAGTACACACATTTTATGTTACATACACACACACAGAACACACATTTTATGTTACACACACACACAGACAGTACACGCATTTTATGTTACACACACACACACACGCAGACAGTACACACATTTTATGTTACATACACACACAGACAGTACACACATTTTATGTTACATACACACACAGACTGTACACACATTTTATGTTACATACACACACACTTACACAGACAGTACACACATTTTATGTTACATACACACACAGACAGTACACACATTTTATGTTACATACACACACAGACTGTACACACATTTTATGTTACATACACACACACTTACACAGACAGTACACACATTTTATGTTACACACAGACAGTACACACATTTTATGTTACACACATACACAGACAGTACACACATTTTATGTTACACACATACAGTACACACATTTTATGTTACACACATACAGTACACACATTTTATGTTACACACACACACAGACAGTACACACATTTTATGTTACACACACAGACAGTACACACATTTTATGTTACACACATACACAGACAGTACACACATTTATGTTACACAATACACACAGAACACACATTTTATGTTACACACACACAGACAGTACACACATTTTATGTTACACACACACACACAGAACACACATTTTATGTTACATACACACACACACAGAACACACATTTTATGTTACATACACACACACACAGAACACACATTTTATGTTACACACACACACACACACACACAGTACACACATTTTATGTTACACACACAGTACACACATTTATGTTATATACACATACAGAAAGTACACACATTTATTTTACACACACACACAAACTTACTGGATCCTTTCAGCATCTGTCAGAGAATCCTGTGGAAATAAGCAACATAGAAGTCAGTTAGTGGTTGGATAGTCTGGTTATTACTGACAGTAATCCTACTGTACATTAGTCATTACGTGTGCATAACACTGCCCTGTGTCTTCAAATCTATACCACAAGTGTTAGTCAGGGCCTACATTACAATTAAGGTTGAAACCTCAGCAATGTTTTCCTGGACACTTAATAAATTATACATGCTGCAGGGATGAGGAACCTTGGCTCTCCAGATGTTTCAGAACTACATTTCCCATGATGCTCAACTGGACTTCAGAGTGCCTAAGCATCATGGGTAATGTAGTTCGGAAACATCTCGAGTGCCAAGGTTCCCCATCCTTGCTGTAGGGTGTTCAGGTAGGAACATAAATTTCAACCCTGGAAAGCACAGAAATAGTGACACTGAACAGCACTATTCATGTTCCTCCCAGCACACCCTGCAGCTTGTATAACGCATAAGTGTCCAGGAAAATAAAGCCAAGGTGGCAACCCTAATTACAATTCCCATATTTTAAGAATAAGCCACAAGCATATATGGTACCATTTATCAGTATCTGCTGTGTATCTCTTTAAAGGGACATGAAATACTAATTTAATAGTTTTATTATACAGGTAGATTATGCAATTTCTAATTTATCTAAATTTGTTTTGTTCTCTTTGTATCCTATCATAAAAATGATACCCAGGTAGGCTGAGGAGATGCTGATTGGTGGAGGCACATATATGCCTCATGTTATTGGCTCACTCAATGCGATCAACTAGCTCCCAGTAGAACATCACTGCTTCTTCAACAAAGGATACAAAGAGCATGACGCAAATTAGATAATAGAAGGAAATTGGAAAGTTATTCAAAATTGTATTCTCTATCTAAATCATAAAGGAATCATTTGGGGTTCTGTGTCCTTTTAAGCTACAGACTCCAATATGGGCTCTGCTATTGAAAAAAAATGATAAATGTATTTATTTCTTGACACGGGGAGTCCAGGGATCATCATCAATTACTGTTGAGAATATCACTCCTGGCCAGCAGGAGGCGGCAAAGAGCACCCCAGCAAAGCTGTTAAAGTGAAAGTAAATCCTAGCGTTTTACAAACGCTAGGATTTACTATTGAAACAAATAAAGGGCACTTTCATTCATTAGGTACAAGATACTTCATGTAGAAAGCTCCTTTATTTGTTTCAACTGATCGTCGCTCTTAGCTCCTACAGCAGCCCATAGCTAAAAAATATTTTGGCTAAGAGGTGACGTTTGTGCGGGAAATACGGACTGGCGCCCATGGGACGGCTATTGGCTAAGAGGTGAAAACGTCACCTCTTAGCCAAAAATATTTTTAGCCATGCGCTGCTGTAGGAGCTAAGAGTGGTGACCAGTTGAATCAAATAAAGGAGCTTTCTACATGAAGTATCTTATACCTAATGAATGAAAGTGCCCTTTGTTTGTTTCAATAGTAAATCCTAGCGTTTGTACAACGCTAGGATTTACTATTACTTTAAGTATCACTTCCCTACCCATAAACCCCAGTCATTCGACCGAAGGAAAGGAGAAAAATAAATAACACAAGGTGCAGAGGTGTCTGAGGTTTATATACCAAAAAACTGTCTGAAAAACAGGGCAGGCCGTGGACTCACAGTGTCAAGAAATAAATAAATTTATCAGGTAAGTATAAATTTTGTTTTCTTTCTAATGACGCGGTGAGTCCAAGGATCATCATCAATTACTGTTGGGAATCAATACCCAAGCTAGAGGACACAGATGATAAGGAAGGGACAAGACAGGTAACCTAAACAGAAGGAACCACAAAACCTTTCTCCCAAAAGAAGCCTCATCAGAAGCAAAAGAATCAATCTTATAAAATTTAGAAAAAATATGCAAAGGACCAAACTGCAGCCTTGCAAATTTGTTCTACAGAGCTTCATGTTTGAAAGCCAAGGAAGAAGAAACAGCCCTTGTGAATGAGCCGTGATTCTCTCAGGAGGCTGATGTCCAGCCGTTTCATAGGCCAAACGAATAATACTCTTCAGTCAGAACGAAAGAGAAGGAGCCGTAGCTTTCTGACCCTAGCGTTCCCCAGAGAAACAGACAAACAAAGCAGAAGACTAGCGGAAGTCCTTAGTCGCCTGCAAGTAGAATTTCAGGTTGGGAGCAAACGCTCCTTATGAGAAGGAGGATTAGGACACAAAGAAGGCACAACAATTTCCTGATTAATATTCCTATCTGAAACAACTTTTAGGAAGCAAACATAACTTAGTACGCAAAACTACCTTATCAGAATGGAAGATAAGATAAGGGGAATCATACTGCAACGCCTAGAGTTCAGAGACTCTCCTAGCAGAAGAAAAGGCAACAAGAAACAAAACCTTCCAAGATAACGTCTTAATATCTAAGGAATGCATAGGCTCAAACGGAGCCTGTTGCAAAACTTTAAGAACAAGGTTAAGACTCCAAGGTGGAGCAACTGATTTAAACACAGGCTTGATTCTTACCATGGCCTGACAAAAAGATTGGACATCCGGCATGTCCGCCAGATGCTTGTTCAGAAATCTGACCCCTGAGGGTACTGACCGAAAACCCCTTCTCCAGGCCTTCCTGGAGAAAAGACAAATTTCTAGGAATCCTGACCCTACTCCAAGAGAACCCTTGGATTCACACCAATAAGACATTTATGCCATATCTTATGGTAAATCTTTCTAGTAACTGTCATGCAAGCCTGAAACATGGCCTAAAAGACCGAGTCATAAAAACGACACTTAGACCAACTAAGCAATCAATCTCCAAGCAGTCAGCTTTAGAGAAAACGAAAATAGAATGAAGGAAGGGACCCTGATTCAGAAGGTCCTTCCTCAGATGCAGTCTCCAAGGAGGGAGAGGCGACCATTCCACTAGGTCTGCACACCAGATCCTGCAAACACGCAGGGGCTATTAGAATCACTGACTCTCTCTCCTGTTTGATACAAATAATGACTCGTGAAAGGAGAGAAAACAGAGGAAATAGGTATGCAAGACTGATTCCCAGAAAAAAACGCCAGAACATTTATCAAGGCGGTATGTGAATCACCTTGACCATGAACCTACTCTCATAAGCTTGGCTTTCTGTCGAAACGCCCTCAGAAGCCAACTCCAGAACCCCCCATTTTAGGGTTTACCTAGAAAACACTTCCAGGCGGAGAGTCGACTCCCCGGGGGGAATTATGTCTGTTCAGAAGTCCAATTGCTCACCCCTAAAAAGAGGAAAAGAACAGCAATTGTGAGGTGCCGCCCACTAAACAAATCAAATCACCTCCTACAAGGTTAAGGAACTCCGAGTTCCCTCTGGTAGATTATGTAAGTCATAGAGGCGAAATTGCCAATTTAATGACAATTGAGGCCAAGTCAACAGAACAATGTAACTCGCCCTTAAAGGGACATGAAACCCCCCAAAAATATTTCATGATTCAGATAGAGAATACAATTTTAAACAACTTTCTAATTTACTTCTATTATCTAATCTGTTTTATTCTCTTGGTATCATTTGTTGAAGGAGCAGTCGTGCACTACTGGTTTCTAACTTAACACATGGGTGAGCCAAATCAGTTTATATATGCAGCCACTAATCAACAGCTAGAACCTAGGTTCTCTGCTGCACATGAACTTCCCTAGATAAACATTTCAGCAAAGGATAACAAGAGGAAGAAGCAAATTAAATAATAGAAGTAAATTGGAATGTTGTTTGAAATTGTATTCTCTATCTGAATCATGAAAATTTTTGGGTTTCATGTCCCTTTAACTATAAACGCAGACACTTCAGAGATTAATAATCCCCATGCCACAAGCAAGTTCCAGACTGGTTCCCAGCCCAGAAGGTAGGCGCCCGCTGCCACATTACTTAGGAATCTCTCCAGACGCACACGCTCTAAGGCAAGAACTCATGAAAAACCAGTATTGAAGGGAGTCTCTTATCTACTGATCTAGATCTATCCACTGAGACAGATCCGGAATTTCTCCATTTTAGAGAAAATAGTAAAGGGAATGATGTCCATGGCAACCATCAGACCAATTCCCTCCCAACCATCTGGTTACAAAAAGACTAAGCTATCAACCGGACCACCAGAGCTTGCTGATGGCCGGACAGAAGACTGCAGGGAGAACAAAAAGAAAAATCCTTGATTATCTGTTCCCTGTTAGAGATCCTCTTCTAGATAGAGAATCTATGAAGGTCCCCAAATAAATCACCCTTGCAGATGGAACAAAGGAACTCGTCTCCAGAATCCTTTCCCAACCATGGGAAAGAAGCCTGGACAAGGTCTCTTGAAAGAGAGTTTGCTTGAAGGAAGGATGATACCTGAATCATATATGATCCAGAATCCCCCTTGCATATTCTGAGACCTACAAGTCCTTCTAGGATGACGAAACTCAAAAACTTGAGAAGATCCCGATCATGGGAACAAAAAAAAAACATTATTCAGGTCTATGTTCGATATGAACAGGCCCTTCTTGAACCAAAGGAGAATGATACTACTTTGAAGGTCAGAACCTGAGCCTGAGAGAACTTGAGGAAATACCTAAATTTCGTTCCCAGAGTGGAACAATCAATCCTAGAGATGAAGATCTTGAACCCAGTTCAAGGAAGGCTTCTCATCAAACGTGGATTGTAGATACTCTAGAAGGAGAAATCTGCCCATGGGAGGAAATTTTAGATTGAACTAAAATTAGTTGGATACCAAGACCTGACAGACCCTGCAGAAAAAGGAAAATAACAACTTTCTGTTAGTCTGGTAGAAAAAGAAAACCCTTTTTTCCCCGAAATCAGAGGATAATTCTGCCAGACCAACTCCAACAAGGTCTCATTTTTTAAAAGAAAAAACTAGAAGTTTGGAATTGGAGAAAACGTAAAACATTAGAAGCTGCAACTGCAGAGCTATAAACCTAGGCTGGACCACTAAGCCACTGGTAGGTTTCTCCGCTGACCAATAAATTAGACACAATGCTTTAAAAGATATGCTGCTTTGTTAAAAAATTGAGAGAAGGACACAAAGGCTAATGACTGGGTTTCGAGCTCTAAACCATGAGCCTTCAAGCCAAGCTTGCTAACCACTAGCCCATTACAGCCATCAGCGGGCTAGCACAGCAAGTCTAAGATGACAAAGCATTGCTCTAAAAGAACAATTAAACCCCGTAAGGAGCTAGCTACCATCCATAGGGGTCGAGGCTCTCTGGCCCCAGAAGAAAAGTTTCTACGAAATGCACAATGCATCTAAATGGAGTCAGCGACAGGAAAATCTTTCAAAGGATGGGATACAGGGGAAAAGGTATCCCCTCCTATTCCTGTGGAATCTCCATAGCACGTCTAGAAAACACTTCCCCTTAGGAAGGAAAATTATAGAAACTAATAAAGTTAACAAAACTTCCAAGGGTTGACAATGACAGGAGTATTGGTGTCGTCCAGGCAGCTAAAACCTCCTTTAACAGTACACGAGGTGTGCAAGCGTACATCTGAAGTAGTCCACTCCAGCATCAGATGAAGGAATTATACTGTCCGAATCTGAGATTCACCATCAGGAACCACCGGCGGATCCTCCTCACCAGCCTAGGAGAGGGGGCGATCCGAGTAACAAAAAGAGCAGAAACCTTACTGTCTGAAAATGTAAATGTCCTCTTGCATTTTCCCTCTATGTAAGGAAAAGCAGACAAAGCTGCAGATACCCAAAAGATACCTGAACCACAAGTCTGTAAGCAAATACACTCCTCCAGAAGATTTAGAGGAACCGCAGGGCACTGCATGTGACACCATTGAGGCATGGGACAATTAAGGAGAGAGCTGTGGCATTGCCTAAACAGCCTCATCCTGGGAGACATAATGGCTGAAAATAAACATTTAACTTTAATTCTCCAAAAGAGTAACTAAAAAGTAAAATAAACTATTCCGAATCACAAAGGAAAACAAAACATGTATACAGGAACAAGCCACAGTTCCAAAATTATGCAAAATATCCCCAAGTCACTATACGTACCCTAATCTGCATTAGGCCAAAATGCCAAATTCAGAATATTACCACTAAACTACAGAGGCAATAAATTAAATACATTATGCTTACCTGATCATTTTCTTTTCTTCTGACAGGAAGAGTCCACAGCTGCATTCATTACTTTTGGGAAATACAGAACCTGGCCACTAGGAGGAGGCAAAGACACCCCAGCCAAAGGCTTAAATACCTCCCCCACTTCCCTCATCCCCCAGTAATTCTGCCGTGGGAACAAGGAACAGTAGGAGAAATATCAGGGTGAAAAAAGGTGCCAGAAGAACAAAAAATTACTGCGCCTTAAAGATAAAAACACAGGCGGCAGCTGTGGACATTCCCATCAGAAGAAAAGAAAATGATCAGGTAAGCATAATGTTTTTCTTCTTAAACGGGAAGAGTCCACAGCTGCATTCATTACTTTTGGGAAAACAATACCCAAGCTAGAGGACAATGAATGCAAACAACAGGTGGGTACAAAAGGCTGCCCCTTCAAAAGGCACCACAGCCTGAAATCACCCAACACCCTATAAAAATATAGACGAAACTGGTGAAAACCCGAAGCCCAGGTAGCTGCACATTAGTTACACCGCCAGCAAAGCCGAACTAGAGACCACTCAGTCCCAGAGTCCGTCAAGCCCAAACAGCCTCAGAGGAGTCAGCCCCGCGGGTCACGACTCCCAAGAAGGTACCCAGCCAAAAGACAAGGACCGCTATCTACCTCCAAAAAGGAGAACAAATTTCCAGAAAAAATCCAAAGGATCTTTCCACACGGCTCAACAAGCATAGAACCACCCAAGGTTGTCTTACGATAGTAGCCCCCAGGTAGACTAACTCCCTAGAAACACAAGGACCGAATAAAAAAAGAGATCCATACACAGGGAAACACGTCCCAAAGGACTCGAGGGACACCATCATATCCCTGATCCGGACACATACCCTAAGGTACTCCAGAAAAACAACTGTTAACCTTCCAAAAGCTCACAGCCCTCCAAAGACCGGGCTCCATGAGCGTCCCCTCCCAGTACCAGACACCAGTAGAAAAAGGGAAGGACATCAAAAGTCCTCCCACCAAAGGGGAGAACCAATTCTGGAAGAAAAATGGTCAACCCTACATAGGTAACCGATCCCCGAGCTTCCCTATAGTGCAGAATTATATAACATCAGCTTAGCGCCATCTATCTCCCTGAAAGGATTTCAGTGAAAAATTGCTACGAAAGTTACTTTTACAGTACGCCGCTCCTGGCTCTACTTAGTGGGTCTGTTTTTTTTCCCCCTAAGTTCATTGGGCATGCTGTCTATTCACATCCAGCCCGATCGCTCCATTAAACTCAATGTAGCTCGCTCCTGCTACCAGACCAGAGTGGGAGCGAGTTACATTGAGTTTAATGGCGTGATCGGGCTGTCTGTGAATAGACAGCGTGCCCCATGCGCTTAGGGAAAACAAACAGACCCGCTCAGTAGAGCCAGGAGCGGCGTACTGTAAAAGCAACTTTCGTAGTAATTTGTCACTGAAATCCTTTCAGGTATAAAGATGGCGCTAAGCTGATGTCATATAATTCTGCACTATGTGCAGAATTATATAACATTATTTGTGGGTTTACTGGCCCTTTAAACACCGAAGACAAGAGTCCCAGACCTCTGGAAGAGAAAGGAAGGGTCAACGAGGAACAAATCCCCCAGATAGACATCTGACCGCTACTACAAACGGCATTCTACCGTGATTCAGATAGGCATTGTGCACGGGTACGAGACCCCCTACACTGCTGTCTTTCCCAAAAGGAACACTTCCCAAGGGAAGAGGGCCCTCAGACCCCCAACATCTATATTTCAGAATCCAACATTCAGCAGGAGCCCCAACAGGGATCATACCCTCAGCCTCCCGCTGCAGGAACGGAAGGACCAGACACTACATCGCATCCCCCTTTCCAGGATTCTGAAAACGCAAAAAGGGAAAAACCCTTACAAGGTAGAAAAAACAGGACCCACAGGTCGCCATATAAAGCTGGGTTAGGCAAGGATAATTGTAGGATTTGCCTGATGAAAAGTACATAACCATAGCTGGAAATGAGCTCTTGACCTACAGTTTCCAAGGAAAACATAATTTATGTAAGAACTTACCTGATAAATTCATTTCTTTCATATTAGCAAGAGTCCATGAGCTAGTGACGTATGGGATATACATTCCTACCAGGAGGGGCAAAGTTTCCCAAACCTCAAAATGCCTATAAATACACCCCTCACCACACCCACAAATCAGTTTAACGAATAGCCAAGAAGTGGGGAAATAAGAAAAAAGTGCGAAAGCATAAAAAATAAGGAATTGGAATAATTGTGCTTTATACAAAAAAATCATAACCACCACAAAAAAAGGGTGGGCCTCATGGACTCTTGCTAATATGAAAGAAATGAATTTATCAGGTAAGTTCTTACATAAATTATGTTTTCTTTCATGTAATTAGCAAGAGTCCATGAGCTAGTGACGTATGGGATAATGACTACCCAAGATGTGGATCTTTCCACGCAAGAGTCACTAGAGAGGGAGGGATAAAATAAAGACAGCCAATTCCTGCTGAAAATAATCCACACCCAAAATAAAGTTTAAATGAAACCATAAGCAGAAGATTCAAACTGAAACAGCTGCCTGAAGTACTTTTCTACCAAAAACTGCTTCAGAAGAAGAAAACACATCAAAATGGTAGAATTGAGTAAAAGTATGCAAAGAAGACCAAGTTGCTGCTTTGCAAATCTGATCAACCGAAGCTTCATTCCTAAACGCCCAGGAAGTAGAAACTGACCTAGTCGAATGAGCTGTAATCCTCTGAGGCAGAGTTTTACCCGACTCAACATAGGCATGATGAATTAAAGATTTCAACCAAGATGCCAAAGAAATGGCAGAAGCTTTCTGGCCTTTTCTAGAACCGGAAAAGATGACAAATAGACTAGAAGTCTTTCGGAAATTCTTAGTAGCTTCAACATAATATTTCAAAGCTCTAACAACATCCAAAGAATGCAATGATTTCTCCTTAGAATTCTTAGGATTAGGGCATAATGAAGGAACTACAATTTCTCTACTAATGTTGTTGGAATTCACAACCTTAGGTAAAAAATCAAAAGAAGTTCGCAACACTGCCTTATCCTGATGAAAAATCAGAAAAGGAGACTCACAAGAAAGAGCAGACAATTCAGAGACTCTTCTGGCAGAAGTGATGGCCAAAAGGAACAAAACTTTCCAAGAAAGTAATTTAATGTCCAATGAATGCATAGGTTCAAACGGAGGAGAACCCCAGAAGAGCCCCCAGAACCAAATTCAAACTCCAAGGAGGAGAAATTGACTTAATGACAGGTTTTATACGAACCAAGGCTTGTACAAAACAATGAATATCAGGAAGATTAGCAATCTTTCTGTGAAAAAGAACAGAAAGAGCAGAGATTTGACCTTTCAAGGAACTTGCGGACAAACCTTTATCTAAACCATCCTGAAGAAACTGTAAAATTCTCGGAATTCTAAAAGAATGCCAGGAAAAATGATGAGAAAGACACCAAGAAATATAAGTCTTCCAGACTCTATAATGTATCTCTCTAGATACAGATTTACGAGCCTGTAACATAGTATTAATCACAGAGTCAGAGAAACCTCTTTGACCAAGAATCAAGCGTTCAATCTCCATACCTTTAAATTTAAGGATTTGAGATCCTGATGGAAAAAAGGACCTTGCGACAGAAGGTCTGGTCTTAACGGAAGAGTCCACGGTTGGCAAGAGGCCATCCGGACAAGATCCGCATACCAAAACCTGTGAGGCCATGCTGGAGCTGAGATAATCCGCTTCCCAATTGTCTATTCCTGGAATATGAACCGCAGAGATTAGACAGGAGCTGGATTCCGCCCAAACCAGAATTCAAGATACTTCTTTCATAGCGAGAGGACTGTGAGTCCCTCCTTGATGATTGATGTATGCCACAGTTGTGACATTGTCTGTCTGAAAACAAATGAACGATTCTCTCTTCAGAAGAGGCCAAGACTGAAGAGCTCTGAAAATTGCACGGAGTTCCAAAATATTGATCGGTAATCTCACCTCCTGAGATTCCCAAACCCCTTGTGCTGTCAGAGACCCCCACACAGCTCCCCAACCTGTAAGACTTGCATCTGTTGAAATTACAGTCCAGGTCGGAAGAACAAAAGAAGCCCCCTGAACTAAACGATGGTGATCTGTCCACCACGTCAGAGAGTGTCGTACAATCGGTTTTAAAGATATTAATTGAGATATCTTTGTGTAATCCCTGCACCATTGGTTCAGCATACAGAGCTGAAGAGGTCGCATGTGAAAACGAGCAAAGGGGATCACGTCCGATGCAGCAGTCATAAGACCTAGAATTTCCATGCATAAGGCTACCGAAGGTAATGATTGTGACTGAAGGTTTCGACAAGCTGAAATCAATTTTAGACGTCTCTTGTCTGTCAAAGACAGAGTTATGGACACTGAATCTATCTGGAAACCCAAAAAGGTTACCCTTGTCTGAGGAATCAATGAACTTTTTAGTGAATTGATCCTCCAACCATGATTTTGAAGAAACAACAAAAGTCGATTCGTATGAGATTCTGCTAAATGTGAAGACTGAGCAAGTACCAAGATATCGTCCAAATAAGGAAATACCACAATACCCTGTTCTCTGATTACAGATAGAAGGGCACCGAGAACTTTTGTAAAAATTATTGGAGCTGTTGCTAGGCCAAACGGCAGAGCCACAAACTGGTAATGCTTGTCTAGGAAAGAGAATCTCAGAAACTGATAGTGCGCTGGATGAATCGGAATATGCAGATATGCATCCTGTAAATCTATTGTAGACATATAATACCCTTGTTGAACAAAAGGCAGGATAGTCCTTACAGTTACCATTTTGAATGTTGGTATCCTTACATAACGATTCAATATTTTTAGATCCAGAACTGGTCTGAAGGAATTCTCCTTCTTTGGTACAATGAAGAGATTCGAATAAAACCCCAGCCCCTGTTCCAGAACTGGAACTGGCATAATTACTCCAGCCAACTCTAGATCTGAAACACATTTCAGAAATGCTTGAGCTTTCGCTGGGTTTACTGGGACACGGGAAAGAAAGAATCTCTTTGCAGGAGGTCTTATCTTGAAACCAATTCTGTACCCTTCTGAAACAATGTTCTGAATCCAAAGATTGTGAACAGAATTGATCCAAATTTCTTTGAAAAAACGTAATCTGCCCCCTACCAGCTGAGCTGGAATGAGGGCCGCACCTTCATGTGGACTTAGAAGCTGGCTTTGCTTTTCTAGAAGGCTTGGATTTATTCCAGACTGGAGATGGTTTCCAAACTGAAACTGCTCCTGAGGATGAAGGATCAGGCTTTTGTTCTTTGTTGAAACGAAAGGAACGAAAACGATTATTAGCCCTGTTTTTACCCTTAGATTTTTTATCCTGTGGTAAAAAAGTTCCTTTCCCACCAGTAACAGTTGAGATAATAGAATCCAACTGAGAACCAAATAATTTATTACCCTGGAAAGAAAGGGAAAGTAGAGTCGATTTAGAAGACATATCAGCATTCCAAGTTTTAAGCCATAAAGCTCTTCTAGCTAAAATAGCTAGAGACATAAACCTGACATCAACTCTGATAATATCAAAAATGGCATCACAGATAAAATTATTAGCATGTTGAAGAAGAAGAATAATGTTATGAGAATCATGATCTGTTACTTGTTGCGCTAAAGTTTTCAACCAAAAAGTTGAAGCTGCAGCAACATCCGCCAAAGATATAGCAGGTCTAAGAAGATTACCTGAACACAAATAAGCTTTTCTTAGAAAGGATTCACTTTTCCTATCTAAAGGATCCTTAAAGGAAGTACCATCTGCCGTAGGAATAGTAGTACGTTTAGCAAGGGTAGAGATAGCCCCATCAACTTTAGGGATTTTGTCCCAAAACTCTAATCTGTCAGACGGCACAGGATATAATTGCTTAAAACGTTTAGAAGGAGTAAATGAATTACCCAATTTATTCCATTTCCTGGAAATTACTTCAGAAATAGCACCAGGAACAGGAAAAACTTCTGGAATAACTACAGGAGATTTAAAGACCTTATCTAAACGTTTAGATTTAGTATCAAGAGGACCAGAATCCTCAATTTCTAATGCAATTAGGACTTCTTTAAGTAAAGAACGAATAAATTCCATTTTAAATAAATATGAAGATTTATCAGCATCAACCACTGAAACAGAATCCTCTGAACCAGAAGAATCATTAGAATCAGAATGATGATGTTCATTTAAAAATTCATCTGGATAAAGAGAAGTTTTAAAAGACTTTTTATGTTTACTAGAAGGAGGAATAACAGACATAGCCTTCTTAATAGATTCAGAAACAAAATCTCTTATGTTATCAGGAACACTCTGAACATTAGATGTTGATGGAACTGCAACAGGTAATGGTATTTTACTAAAGGAAATATTTTCTGCATTAACAAGTTTGTCATGACATTTAATACAAACAACAGCTGGAGGAACAGCTACCAAAAGTTTACAGCAGATACACTTAGCTTTGGTAGTTCCAGCACCAGGCAGCGATTTTCCTGAAGTATCTTCTGGCTCAGATGCAACATGAGACATCTTGCAATATGTAAGAGAAAAAACAACATATAAAGCAAAATTGATCAAATTCCTTAAATGACAGTTTCAGGAATGGGAAAAAATGCCAAAGAACAAGCTTTTAGCAACCAGAAGCAATGAAAAATGAGACTTAAATAATGTGGAGACAAAAGCGACGCCCATATTTTTTTAGCGCCAAATAAGACGCCCACATTATTTGGCGCCAAAAATGACACCACATCCGGAACGCCAACATTTTTGGCGCAAAAGAACGTCAAAAATGACGCAACTTCCGGCGACACGTATGACGCCGGAAACAGAAAAGATTTTTTGCGCCAAAAAAGTCTGCGCCAAGAATGACGCAATAAAATGAAGCATTTTCAGCCCCCGCGAGCCTAACAGCCCACAGGGAAAAAACATAATTTATGTAAGAACTTACCTGATAAATTCATTTCTTTCATATTAGCAAGAGTCCATGAGCTAGTGACGTATGGGATATACATTCCTACCAGGAGGGGCAAAGTTTCCCAAACCTCAAAATGCCTATAAATACACCCCTCACCACACCCACAATTCAGTTTAACGAATAGCCAAGAAGTGGGGTGATAAAAAAGTGCGAAAGCATATAAAATAAGGAATTGGAATAATTGTGCTTTATACAAAATCATAACCACCACAAAAAAAGGGCGGGCCTCATGGACTCTTGCTAATATGAAAGAAATGAATTTATCAGGTAAGTTCTTACATAAATTATGTTTTCTTTCATGTAATTAGCAAGAGTCCATGAGCTAGTGACGTATGGGATAATGACTACCCAAGAAGTGGATCTTTCCACACAAGAGTCACTAGAGAGGGAGGGATAAAATAAAGACAGCCAATTCCTGCTGAAAATAATCCACACCCAAAATAAAGTTTAACGAAAAACATAAGCAGAAGATTCAAACTGAAACCGCTGCCTGAAGTACTTTTCTACCAAAAACTGCTTCAGAAGAAGAAAATACATCAAAATGGTAGAATTTAGTAAAAGTATGCAAAGAGGACCAAGTTGCTGCTTTGCAGATCTGGTCAACCGAAGCTTCATTCCTAAACGCCCAGGAAGTAGAAACTGACCTAGTAGAATGAGCTGTAATTCTCTGAGGCGGAGTTTTACCCGACTCAACATAGGCAAGATGAATTAAAGATTTCAACCAAGATGCCAAAGAAATGGCAGAAGCTTTCTGGCCTTTTCTAGAACCGGAAAAGATAACAAATAGACTAGAAGTCTTACGAAAAGATTTCGTAGCTTCAACATAATATTTCAAAGCTCTAACAACATCCAAAGAATGCAACGATTTCTCCTTAGAATTCTTAGGATTAGGACATAATGAAGGAACCACAATTTCTCTACTAATGTTGTTGGAATTCACAACTTTAGGTAAAAATTCAAAAGAAGTTCGCAACACAGCCTTATCCTGATGAAAAATCAGAAAAGGAGACTCACAAGAAAGAGCAGATAATTCAGAAACTCTTCTGGCAGAAGAGATGGCCAAAAGGAACAAAACTTTCCAAGAAAGTAATTTAATGTCCAATGAATGCATAGGTTCAAACGGATGAGCTTGAAGAGCTCCCAGAACCAAATTCAAACTCCAAGGAGGAGAAATTGACTTAATGACAGGTTTTATACGAACCAAAGCTTGTACAAAACAATGAATATCAGGAAGAATAGCAATCTTTCTGTGAAAAAGAACAGAAAGAGCAGAGATTTGTCCTTTCAAAGAACTTGCGGACAAACCCTTATCTAAACCATCCTGAAGGAACTGTAAAATTCTCGGTATTCTAAAAGAATGCCAGGAAAAATGATGAGAAAGACACCAAGAAATATAAGTCTTCCAGACTCTATAATATATCTCTCGAGATACAGATTTACGAGCCTGTAACATAGTATTAATCACAGAGTCAGAGAAACATCTTTGACCAAGAATCAAGCGTTCAATCTCCATACCTTTAAATTTAAGGATTTCAGATCCTGATGGAAAAAAGGACCTTGTGACAGAAGGTCTGGTCTTAACGGAAGAGTCCACGGTTGGCAAGAGGCCATCCGGACAAGATCCGCATACCAAAACCTGTGAGACCATGCCGGAGCTACCAGCAGAACAAACGAGCATTCCTTCAGAATCTTGGAGATTACTCTTGGAAGAAGAACTGGAGGCGGAAAGATATAGGCAGGATGATACTTCCAAGGAAGTGATAATGCATCCACTGCCTCCGCCTGAGGATCCCGGGATCTGGACAGATACCTGGGAAGTTTCTTGTTTAGATGGGACGCCATCAGATCTATTTCTGGAAGTTCCCACATTTGAACAATCTGAAGAAATACATCTGGGTGAAGAGACCATTCGCCCGGATGCAACGTTTGGCGACTGAGATAATCCGCTTCCCAATTGTCTATACCTGGGATATGAACCGCAGAGATTAGACAGGAGCTGGATTCCACCCAAACCAAAATTCGAGATACTTCTTTCATAGCCAGAGGACTGTGAGTCCCTCCTTGATGATTGATGTATGCCACAGTTGTGACATTGTCTGTCTGAAAACAAATGAACGATTCTCTCTTCAGAAGAGGCCAAAACTGAAGAGCTCTGAAAATTGCACGGAGTTCCAAAATATTGATCGGTAATCTCACCTCCTGAGATTCCCAAACTCCTTGTGCCGTCAGAGATCCCCACACAGCTCCCCAACCTGTGAGACTTGCATCTGTTGAAATTACAGTCCAGGTCGGAAGCACAAAAGAAGCCCCCTGAATTAAACGATGGTGATCTGTCCACCATGTTAGAGAGTGTCGAACAATCGGTTTTAAAGATATTGAGATATCTTCGTGTAATCCTTGCACCATTGCTTCAGCAGAGCTGAAGAGGTCGCATGTGAAAACGAGCAAAGGAAATACCACAATACCCTGTTCTCTGATTACAGACAGCAGGGCACCGAGAACCTTTGTAAAAATTCTTGGAGCTGTAGCTAGGCCAAACGGCAGAGCCACAAACTGGTAATGCTTGTCCAGAAACGAGAATCTCAGGAACTGATAATGATCTGGATGAATCGGAATATGCAGATATGCATCCTGAAAATCTATTGTGGACATATAATTCCCTTGCTGAACAAAAGGTAAGATAGTCCTTACAGTTACCATCTTGAACGTTGGTATCCTTACATAACGATTCAATATTTTTAGATCCAGAACTGGTCTGAAAGAATTCTCCTTCTTTGGTACAATGAAGAGATTTGAATAAAACCCCATCCCCTGTTCCGGAACTGGAACTGGCATAATTACTCCAGTCAACTCTAGATCTGAAACACATTTCAGAAATGCTTGAGCTTTTACTGGATTTACTGGGACACAGGAAAGAAAAAATCTCTTTGCAGGAGGTCTCAACTTGAAACAAATTCTGTACCCTTCTGAAACAATGCTCTGAATCCAAAGATTGTGAACAGAATTGACCCAAATTTCCTTGAAAAAACGTAACCTGCCCCCTACCAGCTGAGCTGGAATGAGGGCCGCACCTTCATGTGGACTTAGAAGCAGGCTTTGCCTTTCTAGCTGGCTTGGATTTATTCCAGACTGGAGATGGTCTCCAAACTGAAACTGCTCCTGAGGATGAAGGATCAGGCTTTTGTTCTTTGTTGAAACGAAAGGAACGAAAACGATTATTAGCCCTGTTTTTACCTTTAGATTTTTTATCCTGTGGTAAAAAAGTTCCTTTCCCACCAGTAACAGTTGAAATAATGGAATCCAACTGAGAACCAAATAATTTGTTACCCTGGAAAGAAATGGAAAGTAAAGTTGATTTAGAAGCCATATCAGCATTCCAAGTTTTAAGCCATAAAGCTCTTCTAGCTAAAATAGCTAGAGACATAAACCTGACATCAACTCTGATAATATCAAAAATGGCATCACAGATAAAATTATTAGCATGTTGAAGAAGAATAATAATATCATGAGAATCACGATGTGTTACTTGTTGCGCTAAAGTTTCCAACCAAAAAGTTGAAGCTGCAGCAACATCAGCCAAAGATATAGCAGGTCTAAGAAGATTACCTGAACACAGATAAGCTTTTCTTAGAAAGGACTCAATTTTCCTATCTAGAGGATCCTTAAACGAAGTACCATCTGACGTAGGAATAGTAGTACGTTTAGCAAGGGCAGAAATAGCCCCATCAACTTTAGGGATCTTGTCCCAAAATTCTAATCTGTCAGACGGCACAGGATATAATTGCTTAAAACGTTTAGAAGGAGTAAATGAATTACCCAAATTATCCCATTCTTTGGAAATTACTGCAGAAATAGCATCAGGGACAGGAAAAACTTCTGGAATAACTACAGGAGTTTTAAAAACCTTATTTAAACGTTTAGATTTAGTATCAAGAGGACCAGAATCCTCTATTTCTAAAGCAATTAGGACTTCTTCAAGTAAAGAACGAATAAATTCCATTTTAAATAAATATGAAGATTTATCAGCATCAACCTCTGAGACAGAATCCTCTGAACCAGAGGAATCATCAGAATCAGAATGATGATGTTCAGTTAAAAATTCATCTGTAGGGAGAGAAGTTTTAAAAGATTTTTTAAGTTTACTAGAAGGAGAAATAACAGACATAGCCTTCTTTATGGATTCAGAAACAAAATCTCTTATATTATCAGGAACATTCTGCACCTTAGATGTTGAAGGAACTGCAACAGGCAATGGTACTTTACTAAAGGAAATATTATCTGCTTTAACAAGTTTGTCATGACAATCAATACAAACAACAGCTGGAGGAATAGCTACCAAAAGTTTACAGCAGATACACTTAGCTTTGGTAGATTCAGCACTTGACAGCGATTTTCCTGTAGTATCTTCTGACTCAGATGCAATGTGAGACATCTTGCAATATGTAAGAGAAAAAACAACATATATATAAAGCAAAATTGATCAAATTCCTTAAATGACAGTTTCAGGAATGGGAAAAAATTCCAAAGAACAAGCTTCTAGCAACCAGAAGCAATAAAAAATGAGACTTAAATAATGTGGAGACAAAAGTGACGCCCATATTTTTTCGCGCCAAATAAGACGCCCACATTATTTGGCGCCTAAATGCTTTTTTGGCGCCAAAAATGACGCCACATCCGGAACGCCGACATTTTTGGCGCAAAATAACGTCAAAAAATGACGCAACTTCCGGCGACACGTATGACGCCGGAAACGGAAATAGAATTTTTGCGCCAAAAAAGTCCGCGCCAAAAATGACGCAATAAAATGAAGCATTTTCAGCCCCCGCGAGCCTAACAGCCCACAGGGAAAAAGTCAAATTTTAAGGTAAGAAAAAAATGTTAAATTAAAATGCATTATCCCAAATATGAAACTGACTGTCTGAAAATAAGGAAAGTTGAACATTCTGAGTCAAGGCAAATAAATGTTTGAATACATATATTTAGAACTTTATAAACAAAGTGCCCAACCATAGCTAGGAGTGTCACAGAAAATAAGACTTACTTACCCCAGGACACTCATCTACATATAGTAGATAGCCAAACCAGTACTGAAACGAGAATCAGTAGAGGTAATGGTATATATAAGAGTATATCGTCGATCTGAAAAGGGAGGTAAGAGATGAATCTCTACGACCGATAACAGAGAACCTATGAAATAGACCCCGTAGAAGGAGATCACTGCATTCAAATAGGCAATACTCTCCTCACATCCCTCTGACATTCACTGCACGCTGAGAGGAAAACCGGGCTCCAACTTGCTGCGGAGCGCATATCAACGTAGAATCTAGCACAAACTTACTTCACCACCTCCATCGGAGGCAAAGTTTGTAAAAACTGAATTGTGGGTGTGGTGAGGGGTGTATTTATAGGCATTTTGAGGTTTGGGAAACTTTGCCCCTCCTGGTAGGAATGTATATCCCATACGTCACTAGCTCATGGACTCTTGCTAATTACATGAAAGAAAGTCAAATTTTTTAAGGTAAGAAAAAATGATTGATTCAAATGCATCATCCCAAATATGAAACTGACTGTCTGAAAATAAGTAATGTTGAACATCCTGAGTCAAGGCAAATAAATGTTTGAATACATATATTTAGAACTTTATAAAAAAAGCGCCCAACCATAGCTTAGAGTGTCACAGAAAATAAGACTTACTTACCCCAGGACACTCGTCTACATGTTGTAGAAAGCCAAACCAGTACTGAAACGAAAATCAGCAGAGGTAATGGTATATATATATAAGAGTATATCGTCGATCTGAAAAGGGAGGTAAGAGATGAATCTCTACGACCGATAACAGAGAACCTATGAAATAGACCCCGTAGAAGGAGATCATTGCATTCAAATAGGCAATACTCTCCTCACATCCCTCTGACATTCTGCTGATTTTTTTGATCTTGGCTCAATAAAGAAAATTATTCACTGAACTTGGTGGTGCGACTATCATCCCTCTGACATTCACTGCACGCTGAGAGGAAAACCGGGCTCCAACCTGTTGCGGAGCGCATATCAACGTAGAATCTAGCACAAACTTACTTCACCAGCTCCATAGGAGGCAAAGTTTGTAAAAACTGATTTGTGGGTGTGGTGAGGGGTGTATTTATAGGCATTTTGAGGTTTGGGAAATTTTGCCCCTCCTGGTAGGAATGTATATCCCATCCGTCACTAGCTCATGGACTCTTGCTAATTACATGAAAGAAACATAGTTTACCACTAAGTCAACGTGGGACACAACCATGCTAAGGTAACTCCATACCAAGCCCTGCCCCCTCAGAGAGGTACCCAGGACCGCAACACCTAAGGTGAAACCTAACCGTCCACCCCCCTCTAGGGAGAGACATGGACCTAGGCCAGGGTCCTCGAACAACGGAATCGATCTAAAGGTCTAAATTCCAAAGGAACCCTAAGTTGCCTCCTATGATTAGGAGCGCACCATCTAAAGTCCGTAGACTTGGCGATCCAGCAACAGTCTCAAACCCAGGAGTCTGAAAGAGCTCCTGAACAGTTGAAGAATTCTGCACTCCGTGCACTTGAATCACAAGGAAAATATCGTAGACAAGCGATAACACGTGTTACACACACTGGCAAGGTAGCAACCAACACCCAAAAGTGAATGAGAACCCTTGACCTTGCTCGCTATCCCAGAGAGTTAGATGTAAGGCACCCTCCACGAAGTCCCAATGGAACATCGAGGATAAATGGTCAACTACCTGACCCCAGAAGGGCGACCGTCTAAGACCGACCTCGACTCTTCACTGTTAAGCCCAAGGATAGAGTTGCAACGAGGATGTAGAAACAACCGAACTTCCTGTAGGATCGATCTTCCAAAAAGAAAACTTTTTTCTTCACAGAGTAAAGCTGGAGCCTGGCAGCTCCCCACAGAAGGCAGGGAACCCTTGCACACCACCTCTTAGAGTAACGCAACTCTGAACAGAGGAAGAAGGCCATGCCCGCGCTTCCAGACCAGATGATCTGACAAAGGCGGGAAGGAAGGAGACTCCGCCACCGCAAGAAAATGCTTAATGGGCTAAAAAGTCAGCATCTGGAGAACCGCGAGTGAAGACACAAATCGTTCACCACTCGGAGCATCAGACCATATAGGACATTCACATCTCCCAACTCTAAAGGAATGGAAATGACGGTTCTGAGTCCCTAGGGACCTGAAAGAACCATGATGACGTCTGCAAAGACAGTATTAGAACAAAAAAAGAAAACTGGCACTACACTGTGAACTTGGTGAGACTGGAATATAAAATAAATTCCGGTGCTACCCCTTATATAATAACTATAGGAATTACAAGGAATAGGCAGCTAAGGGGTTACTATAGCACTCACTCTCACTCAAAAAAGTTAATTATAAAATCATACATACTTTATTATTTATGTTATTAAAAAACTGGGATAAATATCCCTAGGAACCTTTAAACTACCCACAACCATTACTTAAACTAAAGTTTAAAATAAATTATGGCCGCCAAACACTCCTCTGTTTCCTGGCAGAGAACTGGAAACATCGGCGTCAGGTAACTGGAGTGAATGGTCGACCTGTTATCAAAAGTGCGGAACAAACGCGTTTCGGCTCTAATTTCGCCTTTCTCAATGTTACACTTTCTTTGAAAAAATGAATAAGCAGAGGCTTCGGGGTGCAGGACTTAAATATCCATAGACCAATTGCTCTCTACCAATCCGGTACACTTCCGGGGACCTCCGCCCCCATGAAAGCCAATCAGCTTGTAGTTTGGCTCACGCCTATCGTTAGTAGTGTTGTGATTGGAGGAATATCGAGTGATATCGAGCATAGCTATGATTTGCCTGCACTTTGAATTAGAGATGGAATGATATATTGTGAGCATTAACATGAAAAGCATACAAACATTCAAACTGCTGCGGTGACATATATCTGTGCTTCAATACTGTAATCGCTAGACTAGGTAATCCCCTGTAAGGTAATATTTGACATATTAGCATGATGGATGGGTTACTTACTTATTTTAAGCAAAAAATCTTGCTTTTTATTATAAAATGATACCGTACCCGGAGAAATGATGTGCACTAAAGATTAATACTTATGATCTATTATACGGTCATCCTGCGAAGACAACTTTGCTAAGTGAGTTATTCATACCCTTATGAAATCAGTAGATATGCTATACAGATAACGGTTGAGACCATTCATAGGGTACTATGCACAACTTGCTAGATAGTTATGAAAGGTGTATAGATATTAACATGACCATCTATTGATAAATATAATATCTATTTAGCCAGTTGCATCCACATAAATTGTGGTTTGCACTGAACTTAGAGACACACTCTTATTCAAATGGTATATATCAAGTATATAAACTATACTCCTTCATTCATATTTATGTATATTTCACTTATATATCAAAGGACAGTAAAGATAATGCACCAGGATGCCTAAAGGTTAACATCCACCTTCTTGAAATATGTTTACCAATATATAACCAACAGGTAGTAATGTACTGAATAGAAAAGAATTATGTGCAAATATCATATGGATTAATTGTTAATAAACATCCACATGCTGTAATAATGATACGATTAAATTTTTAAAACCAAAAAATAATCATAAGGTACTTATAAAATACTCACGACCAGATTCCCACTGGTTTACAGGTATATAGTTATATCCTCACTATATTTATGCACATACTAATAATTCTAAATCTAAAAGAGTCCATTTTTTAAAATTACAGAACAGTAATTTCCACCAATTTTAGCCCTTAACAGAACATCCGGGAATAATTATCTAACCATAGGGTAGTGATCAGCCTCCCTAATGCCAGGTTACAGGTAAAAGGTGGGCAATATATGTTTAATCAGTTCATAGATCATGTTTAAATGCTCACAAATATTTAGATATACACCCAATAATTGTTAAATTCATTCATGCCATTGGGTATAACCGAATTCAGATTGAAAATCCATTTGGTTTCCATCTTTAACAATCTTTGTTCGGTGTCCCCACCTCTTATCCCAGGTTTTAGTTTTTCCAGTCCCCAACATTTCATAACATTGGTGTTCCCCTTATGAGACATTAGAAAATGTTTGGCTACACTAGTGATTTGTTTCTTCTTTTCTACATCTCTCTGGGCTGTCCTAATATTGCTAAGGTGTTCGGTCATACGTGTGCCCAGGCATCATGTGGTCATGCCAACGTAGAGTAAATCACAGCTACAGGATATGCAATAAATCACATTAGTGCTTTGACAATTGATATGTTCTTTTATTGCCCATTTTTTGCCAAACCTATCCATTATATATTCTTTTTTTAACCATGTGTTGGCACACTTTACAGTGTCCACATGCGACAGAACCTTTGTGTATAGGATCTCTTTTAGCATTCCTATCATAGTGACTTGTTACTAACTTGTCACTAAGGTTGCTAGCTCTCCTGTATGTCACCAGTGGTCTATCTGTTAACAATGGTCTCAATAATGTATCTTGGGTCAGGACATGCCAATGTGTTTTAAGAATGTTGGTAATCTTATCACTTTGAGGTGAATATGTCGTGATAAACCTGAGTGGGGTATTACTTTCTCTTGATCTTGGAGTGAGTAACTCCTTTCTATCTTTCAGCAATGCATTGTTATATGCCTTGGCAAGTAACTTTCTTGAATAGCCTCGTTCTAGCAATCTCTGTCTCAGATCCCTAGCTGATTCTTTGTAATTCTCAATAGTACTGCAGTTTTGTCTTAGACGAATATATTCCCCCATTGGTAACCCTCTAATAGTATTAGGGTGGTGGTAGCTACTTGCATGTAGGATATTGTTGGTAGATGTAGGTTTCCTATATGCATTAGTCTGCAAAGACAGATCCATATCCCAGGTGAGTAGCCAGAAACAGCGAACCTTAGATCAGCACTCACAACCCTCCATCAGAGGGGTTGTATATAAACAGTAGGCCTCATACTTTGATAGGATCTGAGCCCATAGTCCATAGCAATAGGTCAAGAGATTAATCAGCACCACAAGGGTGACATGAACCCATGTAACAGTCGAAAAAGTCCAACTAGTACCAGCCTGGTATAAGGACACTCCAGAACTGCCCAAGGTCCAAGAAAATTTGACCTGAAGGATCGATAAATGAACTAGAAAACATAATTCTATTATTCAAAAAATGCACAATTTCCGAGGAAGTGCCCACGCGACCACAAAATCGCAAGTATCGGTTCCAGAGAAGAACGTTCCAAAAACGAAATTCTAACAGACATGAGCTTAAGAAAAAAAATAAAATTAAACATCTATCCGGATCAAAATTAAAATGAAGGCAGCACCCATCGGGTGAACGCCCAAGGTGAATGAAAACGCCAACGGGACCAGCTGATCAGAGGCCCCATTCACCCAAGCTCAGAACTGGTACCGAAACATAAAGAAAAATGGTGACGTTAAGGAGATTGGTTTCATCCCCAAACGTCATATCCAATTTGCCATCCAGCATCTAAGGTCTCGGATCCCTCGGTCCACTAGGACTGGGATCCTCCAACATCGACAAAATGTGCCTTAAAAGAACATGAAGACGTGCCAGCCTATAACGGAAGGCAAAATCATCTCTCGCCGGATCAACGAAAGACCCTGGCCCCGAGGTTGGGGCCCCTGGAGCCTCAGAGGCCAACCCCTACCCAGAAGGCCGAACTGAATCAGGCGATCCCACGCCCGACGGGCCGTGGTTATCAGAACACGGGCAATATCTTAGAAATATTTCACTTGGGAGATATAAATGAGCCAGCGCCATGGAAATGGCCATGCGGAACCATGCTGTAACCTCTGGAGGAAACAAGCCGCCCTCCAGAGGAGTAAAGGCCACAGGGACACCTGCTAGCGTAGCCGAGAAAGGGTCTGGGGCACGCGCCTCACGGGACATAGAAACCTCGGAGGTGGATGGCTCAACGCACTCTAAGCTCCCTGATTCGGGGGAAGAGAGTATTCTAGAACGGCAATCGGAACATAACTGATAAACATTGAAAACCTGGGCCATTTCATATTCATCACAAGACACATTCTCCGTATCAGAGCCATCCGTGTTCAACCTATCAGAATCCTCCATACAAAAATGACAAAAACTAACTGGCACCCTTTTAACACCCCCAATGGCTGGGGCACTCACCACCTCCTGTGAACTAGACAACCCGCGAGCTAGACTCTCTCTGTCACACACAGTCAGCATACGGAAGTGGTAACCGCACCTGTCACAAGGTGCACCGTGCCAGTCACAGAAAAGGGTGCGATATCTTGAGAGATCGTGTCAGTAAAATAAGGCCGTTATGTTCCGTAAAAGCCATGAGCCTAGGTATTGCTACACAAATACAGATAAAACTATATAACAAACATGATTAAAGTCCCCCCTGTTCAATAACCCCCCCAAGAGATATTAACCCATGATTCCTTATTTAAGGGATAGGAAAGTCAAAATTAAACTTGCATGATTCAGATAGATCATGTCATTTTAAGACACTTTTAAATTCATTTCTATTTTCAAATGTGCTTCGTTCTCTTAGTATCCCTTGTTAAAAAATAAATACGCACATATCATACACTAGTGGCAGCTGTTGCTAATTGGTGCCTGCACACATTTTGTCTCTAGTGTTTGGCTTAATAAATATTTTCAGCTTCCTGTCAGTAGTGCAATGCTGTACCTTCAGCAATGGATAATAAGAGAATGAAGAAAATTTGATAATAGAATTAAATTGGAAAGTTGTTTAAAATTGTATGTTCTATCTGAATCATAAAAGAAAATTTTGGGGTTTACTATCCCTTTAAGATAAAAGGAGTCCCACTGGGACCCTACTTTGTTTCGTTAACATAACATTCACATAATAAAAAGAAACGATCTTACCGGAATCTCCGCCGTGGAACAGGAACACGGCCCTTCAAGTGTGACAGATAGTAAGTAGACTCGCTTCTGACATGGACTTGAGAGAAGAAAGAAGGCAGCAAAACTCGTCAATGCTGATTACCAAGGAGCTGTTAATATGAGTCGGGATGGGCTCGCAGGAAAACTCTCCCTGCATCTCCGGACTCTAACTTTCTCACTGAGAGGCTGATAGGATTACTTAAAACTCCAGTCCCATTCCGAAGAGTACTACCCTCCATAAGAGACTATATCAAACTTCTGACACTTCTCTGCCAACCTCCTGTGACAAAAGACAAATAATGACTGGGGGTTGAGGGAAGTGGGGGAGGTATTTAAGCCTTTGGCTGGGGTGTCTGTCGCCTCCTGTTGGCCATGTTCTGTATTTCCCAAAAGTAATGAATGCAGCTGTGAACTCTTCCTGTTTAAGAAGGAAATGTACAGTACACAGAAGAAATACAATAAACATTTCCACAGGAAAACGTTACCAGAACATAATATATAAACCCTTCTATTATGAAATGAACTGTCACTTTAAATCCTAAAAGTTGTAAAAATTCAACAGCAGAAAGAGATAAGATAAGGATAATGAGCGCCGCTCCGTCCCCATGTCTGAGGACAAAGCGGAGACAAAGAACGAAGATGCCAAAAAATGACACTGCTCCGCTCTGGAATGGAAGGAGGCGGAACTAAAACCTCGGGAAAGAAATGAAGCGCGCACTAAATATCGCGCTTCATTCCGCCGACAGTCCTACAGTCATATTAGTAACGGTAGCATAAACAAAGAAAAAAATTAGCTACCTATCAATCCCTGACTTCTCCCCCATAACTAAAGCGTCCAAGCAACTGTTAATGTAGAGGAAGCACACTAATGCCGTTCTCATGTCCAATGAGAATAAGGGTCTGAGAGGCTGTTTAACGAGATGCAATCCTTAACATAGTGCTGAACTGCCTAAAAAATCTCTGATTTAATTTGAGCCAAAATAAAGGTTAACTTAACTCCTTCATTGATGACAAGGAGTTCAACCTTAAGTCTCCAACTCACATGAAAGTGCCTGCCCCTGCCATAAAACATCCTGACTAGGATGCAGAGTCCCATATAAAACACAGAGGGTTGGTAACCCCTTCAGTGCCAGCCTCCACCCAGAAGACCAAAAGGCACTTAACTGTATATCCAGCTGTCCGGCAGGAGGACATATCATCCGGCATGAGAGGATGCCGCTCCTGAAGAGACCTGTGAAACAAAGAAAGAGCTTTCTATACCAGGGCAGCAACATGTTAGGAAAACTTAGCAAGGGCCACCTCACAAGTTCCTAACTGCTTTAAAGCCACCACTGCCCTACTGAAGAGACTAACGTGGAGTACGACTAGACCCAGACCGTGATGGAAGCTCAGAGCAAGCCTGCCCTGACCTCAAAAGAAAAAAAATCTTGATGGAAGAATCCTATTTCAGACACCTAATTACTTCACCTCCTCCTTGCACGTGAGGCAAAGAGAATGACTGGGGTTTGTGGGTAGGGAAGTGATACTTAACAGCTCTGCTGTGGTGCTCTTTGCCTCCTCCTGATGGCCAGGAGTGATATTCCCAACAGTAATTGATGATGATCCGTGGACTCACCTAGTCATTAGAAAGAAAACAAAACATGGCACCATAAAAGGTAGCCCCCCCAATTAAATATATCAAACGTTGTATGTTTTTTTATATTATGCTAATCAATAATTGGGAGTGGTGCTTTGCATCAAAAATTAATCTCCACTAAAGGATGCAGTATCGCACTCTCTGCCCAGACTCACGAAGCAGAACAAAATGTGTGAGAAGTGAAATATCTATTATCTATATTCAAAAAAAGAAAATTTATGCTTACCTGATAAATTTGTTTCTTTTTAGACATGATAAGTCCACGGATCATCATCCTTACTTGTGGGGATTACACCTCCTGGTCAGCAGGAGGAGGCAAAGAGCACCACAGCAGAGCTGTTATATATAGCTCCTCCCTTCCCTCCCACTCCAGTCATTCGACCGAAGTTAGGAAGAGAAAGGAAAAGCTAAGGTGCAGAGGTGTCTGAAGTTTACAAAAAAATTAACAACCTGTCTTAAAAGAACAGGGCGGAACGTGTCTAAAAAGAAACAAATTTATCAGGTAAGCATAAATTTTCTTTTCTTTTTAAAGACACAATGAGTCCACGGATCATCATCCTTACTTGTGGGATACAATACCAAAGCTAGAGTACACGGATGATAAGGGAGGGACAAGACAGGGAACCTAAACGGAAGGCACCACTGCTTGAAAGAACCTTTCTCCCAAAAAGAGCCTCAGCCGAGGCAAAAGTTTCAAATTTGTAAAATTTAGAAAAAGTGTGAAGAGAAGACCAAGTTGCAGCCTTGCAAATCTGTTCCATAGAAGCTTCATTTTTGAATGCCCATGAGGAAGCAACCGCCCTAGTGGAATGAGCCGTAATTCTTTCAGGAGGCTGCTGTCCAGCAGTCTCATATGCAAAGCGGATGATACTCCTCAACCAGAAAGAAAGAGAGGTAGCCGTAGCTTTCTGACCCTTACGTTTTCCAGAAAAAATTACAAATAGAGCAGAAGACTCACGAAAATCCTTAGTTGCTTGTAAGTAAAACTTCAAAGCGCGGACTACGTCCAAATTATGCAGAAGCCTTTCCTTCTGAGAAGAAGGATTAGGACACAAGGAAGGAACAACAATCTCCTGATTAATGTTCCTGTCTGAAACAACCTTAGGAAGGAATCCTAGTTTAGTACGTAAAACTACTTTATCTGAATGGAAAATAAGGTAAGGCAAATTATATTGCAACGCCGAAAGCTCAGACACTCTTCGAGCTGAAGAAATAGCAACAAGAAATAAAACCTTCCAAGATAACTTAATATCTAGGGAATGCATAGGCTCAAACGGTGCCCCTTCAAGAACCTTAAGAACTAAATTCAAACTCCATGGGGGAAAAACTGGTTTGAACACATGCCTGATCCTAACCAAGGCCTGACAAAAAGATTGAACTTCAACCAGACGTTTTTGTAACAAAATAGATAAGGCAGTTATCTGACCCTTTAGGGAACTTGCCAATAAACCCTTCTCCAATCCTTCTTGGAGAAAAGACAAAATTCTGGGAATCCTAACTCTACTCCATGAGTAGCCCTTGGATTCACACCAATAAAGATATTTACGCGATCTTTCTAGTTACAGGCTTACGTGCCTGAATCAAGGTCTCTATGACAGAGTCAGAAAAACCTTGCTTGGATAGAATTAAGCGTTCAAGCTCCAAGCAGTCAGCTTCAGAGAAATTAGATTTGGATGAAGGAAGGGTCCTTGAATGAGAAGATCCTTCCTCAACGGTAGTCTCCAAGGTGGCAGGGATGACATTTCCACCAGATCAGCATACCAAATCCTGCAAGGCCACGCAGGAGCAATGAGGATCATTGATGCCTTCTCCTGTTTGATTCGAGCAATGACCCGAGGAAGAAGAGCAAACGGGGGAAAAAGATACACTAGGCTGAAGGACCAAGGAACCGCCAGAGCATCTATCAGTTCCGCCTGGGGATCCCTGGGATCTTGACCCGTATCTCGGAAGCTTGGCATTCTGACGAGATGCCATGAGATCTAACTCCGGCCGACCCCATTTGTGAATCAGGCTGGAGAATACTTCCGGATGGATTTCCCACTCTCCCGGATGAAAGATCTGCCTGCTCAGAAAGTCTGCCTCCCAGTTGTCCACTCCTGGGATGTGGATCGCTGACAGATGGCAAGAATGGGCCTCCGCCCACCGTATTATCTTGGCTACCTCCGTCATCGCTAAGGAACTCCTCGTTCCTCCCTGATGATTGATGTAAGCCACTGTCGTTACGTTGTCCGTCTGGAATCTGATGAACTGGGCTGAAGCCAACTGAGGCCAGGCAAGAAGAGCATTGAAGATCGCTCTCAGTTCCAGGATGTTTATAGAAAGAACAGACTCCACCGGAGTCCACACTCCCTGAGCCTTTAGATGACCCCAGACAGCTCCCCACCCTAGAAGGCTGGCATCTGTTGTCACAATCACCCAAGATGGTCTGCGAAAGCATGTTCCCTGGGATAGATGATCCATAGACAACCACCATTGAAGAGAATCCCTTGTCTCCTGCTCCAGGGTTATTCGAGGAGACAAATCTGCATAATCTCCATTCCACAGCCTGAGCATGTTTAACTGCAGAGGTCTGAGGTGAAACCGAGCAAACGGAATGATGTCCATTGCCGCCACCATCAGTACGATTACCTCCATGCACTGGGCCACTGACGGTTGAGGATTGGACTGAAGGGCACGACAAGCATCTAGAATCTTTGATTTCCTGACCTCTGTCAGAAAAATCCTCATAGATATAGAGTTGATTATAGTCCCTAAGAAAGTCACCCTTGCTTTCGGGATTAAGGAACTTTTCTCCAGATTCACCTTCCACCCGTGAGTTCTCAGGAAGGATAGTACAATGTCGGTATGGGACCTTGCTTGTTGACAAGATGGCACCTGGATTAGAATATCGTCCAGATAAGGCACCACCGCAATGCCCCGCGGTCTTAAAACCACCAGTAGAGACCCCAGAACCTTTGTGAAAATTCTGGGTGCCGTGGCCAGTCCGAAAGGAAGAGCCACAAACTGAAAATGTCTGTCCAGAAAGGCAAATCTTTAAGTCCACTGTTGTCATGAATTGACCCTCCTGAATTAGTGGAAGAATGGTATGAATGGTTTCCATCTTGAAAGATAGAACTCTGAGAAACTTGTTCAGACTCTTGAGATCTAAAATAGGTCTGAAAGTTCCCTCCTTCTTGGGAACTACAAACAGATTTGAATAAAAACCCTGCCCGTGTTCCTGTACAGGAACGGGAGTAATCACTCCCAGGGAAGAAAGGTCTCTTACACAATGTAAGAACGCCTCTCTTTTTATCTGGTTTGCAGATAATCTTGAAAGAAGGAATCTTCCTCGAGGAGGAAAATTTTTGAACTCCAGTTTGTATCCCTGGGACACTATTTCTATAGCCCAGGGATCCTGAACATCTCGCATCCAAGACTGAAAGAAGAAAGAAAGTCTGCCACCCCCCCCCCCCACACCAGATCCGGTCCCGGATCGGGGGCATGCCCTTCATGCTGTTTTAGAGTCAGCAGCAGGCTTCTTGGACTGTTTACCCTTGTTCCAAGTGGGCTTAGACTGTGAATAGTTTCCTTCCTGTTTAGAGGAGGAAGAAAAAGAATTTCCCTTGAAATTGAGAAAGGAACGAAAATTATTTTGACGTCCTTTTTTTTTATTTCTCTTATCCTGAGGAAGGAGATGACCCTTACCTCCCGTGATGTCAGAGATAATTTCCTTCAAGCCCGGTCCAAACAAGGTCTTACCCTTGTAAGGAATAGCTAGAAGCTTAGATTTAGATGAAACGTCCGCAGACCAAGGCTTTAACCATAAAGCTCTGCGGGCTAAGATAGAGAACCCTGAACTCTTAGCTGCTAATTTAGTAATTTGCAGAGAAGCATCCGTAATAAAAGCATTAGCTAGCTTCAGAGCTTTAATCCTAATCTTGGATCTCCTCCAATGACGTCTCAGACTTAAGAGACTCAGACAGAGCATCAAACCAATAAGCTGCTGCACTAGTAACAGTAGCAATGCACGCAGCCGGCTGCAACATCAGACCCTAGTGGACATAAATCCTTCTAAGCAGACCCTTCAACTTCTTGTCCATGGGGTCTTTAAAGGCACAACTATCCTCAATAGGAATACTAGTTTGCTTGGCTAAGGTGGAGATAGCCCCTTCCACTTTAGGAACCGTTTGCCAAGCTTCCTTGAAAGTGTCAGCTATAGGAAACATCTTTCTGAAAATAGGAGACGGAGAAAAAGGAATACCTGGTCTCTCCCATTCCTTAGAAACAATCTCCGAAGCTTGCTTAGGAACTGGAAAAACATCTGAGAAGGTAGGAACTTCGAAATATTTGGCCAGTTTACTCGCCTTCACAGGAGCGACTACTACTGTGGAATCACAGTCGTCAAAAATAACCAACACCTCCCTGAGTAACAGATGGAGGTGTTCTAGTTTAAACCGGAAAGAGACAACCTCTGAATCAGTCAAAGGTTCTGAATCTGAAATCTCGCCATCTGATAAAACCTCTATACCCTCCATCTCAGTTCCCTGGGAGGATACCTCTGAGACTGCTACCATGGCATCAGAAACCTCACTGATAACATGCTTGTCTTTCCTCTTGCGCTTGCCTGGAAGCATAGGAAAGGCAGACAAAACGCATCAGAAATTGTAACCTCCGCTATGTCTTTTAAAGTAACTGTAGCAGGTACTAGTGCAGAAGTGCAGGGCACTGCTGGTGGGAGCGTTCATTTTTGGGACGCTTGGGGATTAAGTTGCGGCATAAATTTAACCTCATCCGAAGATTCCTGGACAACCTCTGCCTGAGAAGAAATTGGCTCAGTAAAATTTTTATCCCTAAAACTTACAGTCCTTTCAATACATGTAGGACAGAAAGTGATTGGTGGTTCCACAAGGCACATGTAACAGATTGCACACTCACTTGATCCATTATTCAATATAATTTAACAAATAATCAAAAAGATTAGAAAAAAATAACTGCACAAAAAACATTACTGTTCCTTTAAATACAAACGTTTTCTATATTTTTCTGCAAAACTGTCAGATTCCCCTTAAACACATTGACTAAAAAAACTGACTTCACAAAATAAACCTCTGCACCACAGCAATCTGCTGAGGTGCTCCTACTGTGGAAAATGACACCGGACCCCCTTGAGTCCTATACAGGTCCGTTCAGTCACACTGTGCAGCTCACAAACCCAGACCGGACTTAACGTATATGTACTAGAAGCGCATGAAATTACACTACATGCCGCTCTAGTACAGAAAAACAAGTAGCCCAGCTTATGTCGCACTAGTCCTTTCAGGGAAACAGCACTCTACTTAGTGGCACGCAAATACAGGAAGCCCCACCCATCGTGGGCGTACCTAAAGCTTAATGTCTCCCCTCCGGGAAAAGACAGCAAGTGAAACCACCGGAGCCAAAATAATAATACAACACATCTCCAGCCCCAGTGCCTGTTATATAACACTGCCCAGAAAAACTTTTCACATAAAAGTTGAAGAAAGTCCCCAACATAAAAAAGGCTTTGTTATTAACCCTTTATGTTCCATAGTGCTTTTTTTTTTTTTAAATAAAAAACTGAGTCTCCTTATGTCCCAGAAAGGTAGAACTTACCTCCACCACTGCCTGGCAGAAAGGCAGTTCCCAAGCTTGAGAGGTCCTCTCCCTCACATTGGCTTGAGAAAGAAACAAATGCTGAGTTAGTGGGTACCTCAGACTGAAGGATATAGGGCAGCACAAATATGAGAGGCGCAGTGAGAATTATGTCTCACAAGTTCCCATTGCTTTAAAGCCACCAAAGCTCTACTGTAGAGACTGAAATGGAACCAGGCTACACCCCAGGACAAAGTAGCACTCTCTGGCACTACTTTAAAATAACAAACTCTTGATTGAAGAATCTAAAACTAACACCTCACTTTACCTCTTCCTATCACTAACGTAGGCAAAGAGAATGACTGGAGTGGGAGGGAAGGGAGGGAGGAGCTATATATAACAGCTCTGCTGTGGTGCTCTTTGCCTCCTCCTGCTGACCAGGAGGTGTAATCCCCACAAGTAAGGATGATGATCCGTGGACTCATCGCGTCTTTAAAAAGAAATAACCAATAGCAACCCATTCCACAGGGCTTCAACCCATGTAGAAGTAAGTCCTATTAGCGAGATTCAGATCACACCTATTAGATGATATTCTTGTGTGACACTATAATCATATTTTAAAGGGACAGTCAACACCAGAATTTTTGTTGTTTTAAAAGATAGATAATCCCTTAATTACCAATTCCCCAGTTTTGCATAACCAACACAGTTATAATTATACACGTTTTACCTTGTATCTAAGCCTCAGCAGACTGCCCCCTTATTTCAGTTCATTTGACAGACTTGCATTTTAGCCAATCAGAGCTGTATCCATGGTAAATTCACGTGCATGAGCTCAATGTTATTTATATGAAACATGTGAACTAATGCCCTCTAGTGGTGAAAAACCATCAAAATGCATTTAGATTAGAAATTAGCATATGAACCTCCTAGGTTTAGCTTTCAACTAAGAATACCAAGGGAACAAAGCAAAATTGGAGATAAAAGTAAATTGGAAAATTGTTTAAAATGACATGCCCTATTTGAAACATGAAAGTTTTTTTTGGACTTGACGATTAACTTTGTCATAAATATCGGGGTAGCATTCACCTATTAGTGAGATTCAGATCACCCCTATTAAATGATATTCTTGTGTGTATTCTACTAATACAAATACATAATAACATAAATTATGCTTACCTGATAATTTTCTTTTCTTCTGATGGAAAGAGTCCACAGCTGCATTCATTACTTTTGGTAAATAAGAACCTGGCCACCAGGAGGAGGCATAGACACCCCAGCCAAAGGCTTAAATACCTCCCCCACTTCCCTCATACCCCAGTCATTCTGCAGAGGGAACAAGGAACAGTAGGGGAAATATCATGGTATAAATGGTGCCAGAAGATAAATTAAATTTAGGTCCGCCCATTGGAGATACGGATGGGAGCCGTGGACTCTCCTGCTCTCGATGGAAATGAAATTATCAGGTAAGCATAATTTATGTTTTCCATCTAAAGGGGAGGAGAGTCCACGGCTTCATTCATTACTGTTGGGAACATAAACCCAAGCTCTAGAGGACACTGAATAAAACCGGGAGGGAAAAGGCAGACCCTAATCTGAGGGCACCACAGCCTGCAGAACCTTTATCCCAAACAGCAGAAGCAAAAACGTCAAATTTGTAAAACTTTGTAAAAGTGTGTAAGGAGGACCAGGTAGCCGCCTTACAAATTTGCTCCATAGAGGCCTCATTCTTGAAGGCTCAAGACGAAGCCACAGCTCTAGTTGAATGAGCCATGATCCTCTGAGGAGGCTTATATCCCGCTGTCTCATAGGCCAAGCGAATCAAGCTCCTCAACCAAAAGGACAAAGAAGTAGAAGAGGCTTTCTGCCCCTAGCGCTTCCCTGAATACACCACAGAAAGCGATGTAGACTGTCTGAAATCCTTCATAGCCTGAAGATAGAACTTCAGGGAACGAACCACGTCCAGATTATGAAGTAACCTCTCCTTAGAAGAAGGTTTAGGACACAAAGAAGGAACCATTATTTCCTGATTGATGTTACGGTTAGACACCACAAAACCCCAAAACCAGTGCGAAGCACAGCCTTATCTGCATGAAAAACCAGATAAGGCGGCTCACATTGCAAGGCAGCCAGTTCAGATACTCTGCGTGCCAATGCAATGGCCAACAGGAAGAGAACCTTCCAGGACAGAATCTTAATGTCAATGGAATGCATAGGCTCAAACGGAAGCCTCTGCAAAACCTTAAGGATCAAGTTTAAGCTCCATGGGGGAGCAGACTGTCTAAAGACAGGCCTGATTCTAGACAGAGCCTGAACAAAGGATTGGATGTCAGGGAGCTCAGCGAGTCTTCTATGGAACAAGACTGACAATGCCGAAACCTGTCCCTTTAAGGAACTAGCGGCAAGACCCTTCTCCAAACCGTCTTGGAGAAAGGACAGAATCCTGGATACCTTCATCTTATGCCAAGGATATCCATGCTTCTCACACCAGGACAAGTAAGTCCTCCACACCTTATGGTAGATGTGACGAGTGACTGGCTTCCTTGTCTGAATGAGAGTATCAATCACACTTTCCAAAAAAGCCTCTCTTGGCCAAGACTAGGCGTTCAATCTCCATGCAGTCAGTCTCAGAGAATCGAGATTTTGATGTTGAAAGGGGTCCTGCGTCAGGGTAACCTCCACGGCGGAGAGGATGACATCCCCACCAGATCCGCAAACCACGTCCTCCGCGGCACAATGGAGCAATCAGAATGGCCAAAGCTCGCTCCTGTTTGATGCATGCCACTACACAAGGTAGAAGTGGTAACAGTGGAAAAATGTAAGCTAGGCTGAACCCCCAAGGCACCGCTAAAGCATCTATTAGCTCTGCCTGGGGATCCCTGGATGTCGACCCGTATTGGGGTAGCTTGCAATTGAGTCTGGATGCCATAAGATCTATCTCTCGCGTTCCCCACCTGAGACAAATCTCCCCAAACACTTTGGGGTAAAGAGACCATTCCCCCGGATGGAAGGATTGCCTGCTGAGAAAGTATGCTTCCAGTTGTCCACACCTGGAATGTGAATCGCTGAGAGCGAGCAGCTGTGGGACTCCGCCCACTCCAAGATCTGAGACACCTCCCTCATAGCAAGGGAGCTCCTTGTACCCCCCCTGGTGGTTGATGTAAGCCACCGAGGTAATTTTGTCGGTCTGGAATCTGATGAAGCTGAATGACCCCGGAAGAGGCCATGCCTTCAGAGCATTGTAGATTGCCCGGAGTTCCAGAATAATTATTGGAAGGAGAGACGACTCCTGGGACCATTTTCCTTGTGCCATCCTGGCACCCCAAACAGCTCCCCATCCAAACAATCTCCCAGGACGGCCTCAAGAAGGATGTCCCCATGGACAGTTGCTCTGGACGGATCCACCACGAGAGGGAGTTCCAAGTCCGAGCATCCATGGATATCTGCTATGATAGATCTGAATGATCGCTGTTCCACTGTCTCAACATGCGCAATTGAAGAGGTCTGAGATGGAACCTGGCGAATGGAATGACGTCTATGCTGGAAACCATGAGTCCGAACACCTCCATACACTGCGCCACCGAGGGGCTTAAGGAGGACTGAAGGGCAAGATAAGAGGACACAATCTTCCTGCGTCAATGGTCTGTGAGAAAAAATTTCATGGACATAGAGTCTATTATCGTACCCAGGAACTTCACACTGTTGCTGGGAATCAGGGAACTCTTTCCTGAGTTGATCTTCCAACGTGAGATTGGAGTAAAAGAAGAAGAGCCCTCGAAAGATCCTCTGCGAGACTGAGCGACGGTGCCTGGACTAGGATGTCGTCCAGATAGGGCACCACAGCAATGCCTCTGGCCACCGCAAGTAGTGCCCAAAGAACTTTCGTGAAGACTCTTTGGTTGGTCCAGAAATGCAAATCTCTGGAACTTCAAGTGGTCCCTGTGGATTGGCACATGAAGGTAAGCACCCTTCAAGTCTATGGTTGTCATGAACTGTCCCTCTTGAACTAGGGGAAGAATAGATCTGATTGTTTCCATTTTGAACGATGGAACACTCAGAAACTTGTTTAAACACTTTAGATCCAGAATCGGGCGGAACGTGCCCTCCTTCTTTGGAACCACAAAAAGATTTAAATAGTACCCTAGACCCCTTTCTGCTTGAGGTACTGGTACAAGGACACCTAGAGAGGAGAGATCTCTCACACATTCTAGAAAGGCTTCTCTCTTTTTCGGTCTTGAAGACAGGTTTGATAGGAGGAATCTGCCCCTGGGCAGATGGGATCTGAACCCTATCCTGTAGCCCTGGGCGACAACGTCCAGAACCCAGGGATCCTGAATGTCCTGCAACCATGCTTCTGAGAAGAGAAATAATCTGCACCCTATTTGGTCCAGAGAACGGTCGGGGGCCGCCCCTTCATGCCGATTTTGTCTCCGCAGGCTTCTTGCTCTGCTTAGACTTGTTCCAAGAATGCGCCGGTTTCCAAGTTCCCATGGACTGGTCCGCTTTTGTGGTGGGCTGCTGGCGCTGAGCCTTGTCCGCACGAAAGGGACAAAAAAGTAGATCCTTTAGGCTTAGCCTTCTTATCCTGTGGTAGGAAAGCTCCCTTGCCTCCCGTAACCATGGATATAATCGAATCCAATCCTGGACCGAACAGAATCTTTCCTTGAAAAGGCAGGGACAACAGCCTCGACTTAGAGGTCATGTCCGCAGACCAAGACTTCAGCCACAGAGCCCTGCGAGCTAAAACAGAAAAACCTGACACCTTAGCGTTCAGGCGAATAATTAGCATATTGCCATCACATATGAAAGGATTGTCGATCTTCAGCACCTTAATCTTGTCCTGTATCTCGTTGATGGATGTCTCCCCCTCAACCATTTCACACAGGGATTCACACAAATATGTCGCAGCTCCAGCGATCGCAGCTACAGCCGCTGCCGACTGAAAAACAAACCCTGTGTGTTGAAACATTTTCCTTAAAGGGACAGTCAAGTCCCAAAAAAACTTTTATGATTTAAATAAGGAATGTAATTTTAAACAACTTTCCAATTTACTTTTATCACCAATTTTGCTTTGTTCTCTTGGTATTCTTAGTTGAAATCTAATTCTAGGAGGTTCATATGCTAATTTCTTATTTACCTTGAAGACTGCCTCTAATCTGAATGCATTTTGACCACTAGAGGACGTTAGATCATGTGTTTCATATAAATAACATTTAGCTCATGCACGTGAAGTTACCCGGGAGTGAGCACTGATTGGCTAAAAAGCAAGTCAGTCAAAAGGACTGAAATAAGAGGGTAGTTTGCAGAGGCTTAGATACAAGGTAATCATAGAGGTAAAACGTGTATTTATATAACTGTGTTGGTTATGCAAAACTAGGGAATGGGTAATAAAGGGATTATCTTTCTTTTTAAATAACAAAAATTCTGGTGTTGACTGTCCCTTTAACATGTTTTCCAACTTTTTATCCATGGGCTCTTTAAACGACAAACTATCCTCCAGGGGAATAGTTGCCCGCTTCACGAGCGTGGAGATAATACCATCCACAGTACCCCACAGCTCTAGTTAAGAGTCCGGGACGGGGAACAGTTTCTTAAAGGAAGAAGGGGAAAAGGAAAAAGAAGGAAAAAGAAGGGAAAAGGAAAAAGAAGGAAAAAGAAGGGAAAAGGAAGAACCTAATCGCTCCCATTCATTTTTAATAATATTTGCCATCTTAACAGGAACCGGGAAGGCCTTAGGCACCACCCTGTCCTCATATACCTTATCAAGCTTAGGAATCGCAGGTTCTTCTGGAAGTTTTGGTTCCGGAACCTCCAGAGTAGCAAGCACTTGACTCAATAAAAAGCGCACATTTTCTATCCTAAACCTAAAGTCAGGCTCCTCCGCCGCCGGAGGTTTAGATGACACGGACTCCGACCCAGAAGGGGCCTCCTCCGAAGAGTCAGAGTGGGCCTCGTCATCGTATAACGCCTCCGAAATTTCCAAATGCATAGACAACCCCTGGGGGCCGGGCCGCCATAATACGCCCTACGCTTGCGCTTAGCAGAACATGGTAAGGCATGGATCACTTTCGATATCGCTGTTTGCAGTTGATCCGTAAAATCTGACGGCCAACGAATCTCTCCCGCAGGAGTAATGGTTGGACCCTGGGGCGCTGCATGTGCAATAGGAGATGGATGCAGGGAACGCACCTCACAGGAAGGGGACCCCTCAGAAGTGGACGGCTCAGTAGTACTAGACAATTATTTGCTCTTAAATGTTGTAACTTTATTAAGGCGTGTGGAACATAGTTGAGCAGGCTGATCTACCAGAGCCTCCTCACAATAAAAACAGGAATGAGACCGAGTTAAAGAGGGCGAGCCCTCTAACGCGCCAGAGTCCCAGTTCAATTATCCCCACTCAGGAAATATTAACTATTGATTCCAAGATACCAAAAGGAGACTCACTGAGACCCTTGTGTTATAGTTAGTCCCGCAAGGTGGTAGCCTCTCAGGAAAACATCTTACCGGAATCTACGCTGTGGAACAGGAACACGGCACTTCAATAGTAGCATCACCTCCGCCATGGACTTGAGAGAAGAAAGTAGGCAGAGGAGCGAAGTTCGACAACGCCGATTGCTTGAGGAGCTGTTAACATTAGTCGGAATGGTTTCGCAGAAAGACTCTCCCTGCATCTCCGGACTCTAACTTTCATCCAAGCCCTCACTGAGAGGCTGACAGGATTACTTAAAACTCCTGTCCCATGTCGAAGAGTACTACCCTCCATAAGAGACAAATTAAATTCTGACACTTCTCTGCCAACCTCCTGGGATGAAAGGCAAAGAATGACTGGGGGATGAGGGAAGTGGGAGGAGTATTTAAGCCTCTGGCTGGGGTGTCTTTTCCTCCTCCTGGTGGCCAGGTTCTTATTTTCCAAAAGTAATGAATGCAGCTGTGGACTCTTTACATTTAAGAAGAAAAATATGATATATTTACACCAGGGGCATATTTTGACCTAGGCAAGCAATGCACTTGTCTAGGGCAGACAATTGGAGGTGGGGCAGCACATTTTTTGTGGCTATATTTATAAGAAGTTTACAGTTATTTTAGAAGTATTAGACAGGTAAATAATGGGAGATTTTGCCCTAGGAGCGTACATTATAGGGGGGATAATAAGAGTGCTTTTGGAGCTTACAGTTTAGAGGTAACTTTGAACCTTTCATTTAGCTAGCTATTGCCTTTAGTTCTGTTGGATTTCAGCACTCAGTATTATGTTTAGAGAAGTATTGTTTTAAGAAATCTGATCTGTATTTAGGGTGTTAATATATATATATATATATATATATATATATTTTCCGCAAAACAAATGCACTCAGAGGACTTTTAGTTAAAGAAAATTCACAAATTTAATGGAACGTTTTCGGAAGACCTTCATCAGCATAACACTGTGACAAACTCACACTTAAATACAGAAAGTGAAGTACAAAGTTTAATGCCATAAAAGCAAACCTGTGTGTACACTCAAATCCCAGATGATAAGAGCCATGCGCAATAATTCTGACAGTGCTACAGGGGTCTTCCAACTACAACGTATGAGAGATAAGTTCTTACAACGAGGGTATAAAATAAAATTTATGCTTACCTGATAAATTTATTTCTTTTTTGACACGATGAGTCTATGGATCATCTTAATTACTAATGGGATATTCACCTCCTGGTCAGCAGGAGGCGGCAAAGAGCACCACAGCAAAGCTGTTAAATAGCTCCTCTCTTCCCTCCCACTTCAGTCATTCGACCGAAGTTAAGGAAAGAAAGGAAAAACCAAGGTGCAGAGGTGTCTGAAGTTTAAAATAACCAACACCCTGTCTTACAAGAACAGGGCGGGCCGTGGACTCATCGTGTCAAAAAAGAAATACATTTATCAGGTAAGCATACATTTTCTTTTCTTTTTTATGACACGATGAGTCCACGGATCATCTTAATTACTAATGGGATTCAATACCCAAGCTAGAGTACACAGATGATACGGGAGGGACAAGACAGGGAACCTAAACGGAAGGCACCACTGCTTGAAGAACCTTTCTCCCAAAAGCGGCCTCAGCTGAGGCAAAAGTGTAAACTTTGTAAAATTTTGAAAAAGTGTGAAGAGAAGACCAAGTTGCAGCCTTGCAATCTGTTCCACAGAAGCTTCATTTTGAATGCCCATGAGGAAGCAACAGCCCTCGTGGAATGAGCTGTAACCCTCTCAGGAGGTTGCTGCCCAGCAGTCTCATATGTCAAGTGTATGATACTTTTCAGCCAAAAAGAAAGAGAAGTAGCCGTAGCTTTCTGTCCCTTACGTTGTCCTGAGAAAATCCCAAACAAAGAAGAAGACTGACGAGCCTGAATCATGGTCTCTATGATAAAATTAAGAATTCAATCTCCAATTAGTCAGTTTCAGAGAAACTAGATTTGGATGAAGGAAGGGCCACTGAATCAGAATGTCCTTCCTCAATGGAGTTTCCAAGGTGGTAGAGATACCATCTCCACCAGATCTGCATACCAACTCCTGCAAGGCCAGGCCGGTGCTATGAGGATCACAGAGGCCCTCTCCTGTTTGATTCTAGCAATAATCCGAGGGAGAAGAATAAACGGAGGAAATAGGTATGCTAGACTGAAGGTCCAAGGGACCGCCAAAGCATCTATCAGTTCTGCCTGGGGGTCCCTGGACCTCGACCCGTATCTCGGGAGCTTGGCATTCTGTCGAGATGCCATGAGATTCAAATCCGGTTGACCCCACTTGAGAATCAAGCTGGAGAACACTACCGGGTGGAGTTCCCACTCCCCCGGATAAAAGGTCTGCCTGCTCAAGAAATCCGCTTCCCAATTGTCCACCCCTGGGATGTGGATTGCCGACAGACAGCCCATTGGATTATTTTGGTTACTTCGGTCATCGCTAAGGAACTCCTCGTTCCTCCCTGATGATTGATGTAAGCCACAGAAGTTATGTTGTCCGACTGGGACCGGATAAACCGGACCGTGGCTAACTGGGGCCAAGCCAGGAGAGCATTGAAAATCGCTCTCAGTTCCAGAATGTTTATAGGAAGAACAGACTCTGACCTAGTCCAAACTCCCTGAGCCTTTTAGGGAGACCCAGACTGCCCCCCACCCTAGAAGGCTGGTGTCTGTTGTCACAATCACCCAAGACGGTCTGCAAAAGCAAATTCCCTGGGAGAGATGATCAAGAGATAACCATCGTTGGAGAGAATCCCTTGTCTCCTGCCCCAGTAATATTCGAGGAAACAAATCCGCATAATCTTCGTGCCATTGCCTGAGCATGCTTAAAGGGACACTGTACCCAAAAAATTTCTTTCGTGATTCAGACTGAGCATGAAATTTTAAGCAACTTTCTAATTTACTCCTATTATCAAATTTTCTTCATTCTCTTGGTATCTTTATTTGAAATGCAAGAATGTAAGTTTAGATGCCGGCCCATTTTTGTGAACAACCTGGGTTGTCCTTGCTGATTGGTGGATAAATTCATCCACCAATAAAAAAGTGCTGTCCAGAGTACTGAAACAAAAAAAAAAGCTTAGATGCCTTCTTTTTCAAATAATGATAGCAAGAGAACGAAGAAAAATTGATAATAGGAGTAAATTAGAAAGTTGCTTAAAATTGCATGCTCTTTCTAAATTACAAAAGAAAAAATTTGGGTTCAGTGCCCTTTAAGCAAAGAGATCTGAGATGGAAACGAGCAAACGGGATAATGTCCATTGCCCCACCCATCAGCCTATTAACTCCATGCACTGAGCCACTGATGGCCGAGGAGTGGACTGAAGGACTAAGCAAGTATCGATAATCTTTAATTTCCTGACTTCTGTCAGAAAAAACATAATTTATGTAAGAACTTACCTGATAAATTCATTTCTTTCATATTAACAAGAGTCCATGAGCTAGTGACGTATGGGATATACATTCCTACCAGGAGGGGCAAAGTTTCCCAAACCTTAAAATGCCTATAAATACACCCCTCACCACACCCACAAATCAGTTTAACGAATAGCCAAGAAGTGGGGTGATAAGAAAAAGTGCGAAGCATATAAAATAAGGAATTGGAATAATTGTGCTTTATACAAAAAAATCATAACCACCACAAAAAAGGGTGGGCCTCATGGACTCTTGTTAATATGAAAGAAATGAATTTATCAGGTAAGTTCTTACATAAATTATGTTTTCTTTCATGTAATTAACAAGAGTCCATGAGCTAGTGACGTATGGGATAATGACTACCCAAGATGTGGATCTTTCCACACAAGAGTCACTAGAGAGGGAGGGATAAAATAAAGACAGCCAATTCCTGCTGAAAATAATCCACACCCAAAATAAAGTTTAACAAAAAACATAAGCAGAAGATTCAAACTGAAACCGCTGCCTGAAGAACTTTTCTACCAAAAACTGCTTCAGAAGAAGAAAATACATCAAAATGGTAGAATTTAGTAAAAGTATGCAAAGAAGACCAAGTTGCTGCTTTGCAGATCTGGTCAACCGAAGCTTCATTCCTAAACGCCCAGGAAGTAGATACTGACCTAGTAGAATGAGCTGTAATTCTTTGAGGCGGAGTTTTACCCGACTCAACATAGGCAAGATGAATTAAAGATTTCAACCAAGATGCCAAAGAAATGGCAGAAGCTTTCTGGCCTTTCCTAGAACCGGAAAAGATAACAAATAGACTAGAAGTCTTACGGAAAGATTTCGTAGCTTCAACATAATATTTCAAAGCTCTAACAACATCCAAAGAATGCAATGATTTCTCCTTAGAATTCTTAGGATTAGGACATAATGAAGGAACCACAATTTCTCTACTAATGTTGTTGGAATTCACAACTTTAGGTAAAAATTCAAAAGAAGTTCGCAACACCGCCTTATCCTGATGAAAAATCAGAAAAGGAGACTCACACGAAAGAGCAGATAATTCAGAAACTCTTCTAGCAGAAGAGATGGCCAAAAGGAACAAAACTTTCCAAGAAAGTAATTTAATGTCCAATGAATGCATAGGTTCAAACGGAGGAGCTTGAAGAGCTCCCAGAACCAAATTCAAACTCCAAGGAGGAGAAATTGACTTAATGACAGGTTTTATACGTACCAAAGCTTGTACAAAACAATGAATATCAGGAAGAATAGCAATCTTTCTGTGAAAAAGAACAGAAAGAGCAGAGATTTGTCCTTTCAAAGAACTTGCGGACAAACCCTTATCCAAACCATCCTGAAGAAATTGTAAAATTCTCGGTATTCTAAAAGAATGCCAAGAAAAATGATGAGAAAGACACCATGAAATATAAGTCTTCCAGACTCTATAATATATCTCTCGAGATACAGATTTACGAGCCTGTAACATAGTATTAATCACGGAGTCAGAGAAACCTCTATGACCAAGAATCAAGCGTTCAATCTCCATACCTTTAAATTTAAGGATTTCAGATCCGGATGGAAAAAAGGACCTTGTGACAGAAGGTCTGGTCTTAACGGAAGAGTCCATGGCTGGCAAGATGCCATCCGGACAAGATCCGCATACCAAAACCTGTGAGGCCATGCCGGAGCTATTAGCAGAACAAACGAGCATTCCCTCAGAATCTTGGAGATTACTCTTGGAAGAAGAACTAGAGGCGGAAAGATATAGGCAGAATGATACTTCCAAGGAAGTGATAATGCATCCACTGCCTCCGCCTGAGGATCCCGGGATCTGGACAGATACCTGGGAAGTTTCTTGTTTAGATGAGAGGCCATCAGATCTATCTCTGGGAGCCCCCACAATTGAACAATCTGAAGAAATACCTCTGGGTGAAGAGACCATTCGCCCGGATGCAACGTTTGGCGACTGAGATAATCCGCTTCCCAATTGTCTACACCTGGGATATGAACCGCAGAGATTAGACAGGAGCTGGATTCCGCCCAAACCAAAATTCGAGATACTTCTTTCATAGCCAGAGGACTGTGAGTCCCTCCTTGATGATTGATGTATGCCACAGTTGTGACATTGTCTGTCTGAAAACAAATGAACGATTCTCTCTTCAGAAGAGGCCAAAACTGAAGAGCTCTGAAAATTGCACGGAGTTCCAAAATATTGATTGGTAATCTCACCTCCTGAGATTCCCAAACTCCTTGTGCCGTCAGAGATCCCCACACAGCTCCCCAACCTGTGAGACTTGCATCTGTTGAAATTACAGTCCAGGTCGGAAGAACAAAAGAAGCCCCCTGAATTAAACGATGGTGATTTGTCCACCACGTTAGAGAGTGTCGAACAATCGGTTTTAAAGATATTAATTGAGATATCTTCGTGTAATCCCTGCACCATTGGTTCAGCATACAGAGCTGAAGAGGTCGCATGTGAAAACGAGCAAAGGGGATCGCGTCCGATGCAGCAGTCATAAGACCTAGAATTTCCATGCATAAGGCTACCGAAGGGAATGATTGTGACTGAAGGTTTCGACAAGCTGTAATCAATTTTAGACGTCTCTTGTCTGTTAAAGACAGAGTCATGGACACTGAATCTATCTGGAAACCCAGAAAGGTTACCCTTGTTTGAGGAATCAAAGAACTTTTTGGTAAATTGATCCTCCAACCATGATCTTGAAGAAACAACACAAGTCGATTCGTATGAGACTCTGCTAAATGTAAAGACGGAGCAAGTACCAAGATATCGTCCAAATAAGGAAATACCACAATACCCTGTTCTCTGATTACAGACAGAAGGGCACCGAGAATCTTTGTGAAAATTCTTGGAGCTGTAGCAAGGCCAAACGGTAGAGCCACAAATTGGTAATGCTTGTCTAGAAAAGAGAATCTCAGGAACTGATAATGATCTGGATGAATCGGAATATGCAGATATGCATCCTGTAAATCTATTGTGGACATATAATTCCCTTGCTGAACAAAAGGCAATATAGTCCTTACAGTTACCATCTTGAACGTTGGTATCCTTACATAACGATTCAATAATTTTAGATCCAGAACTGGTCTGAAGGAATTCTCCTTCTTTGGTACAATGAAGAGATTTGAATAAAACCCCATCCCCTGTTCCGGAACTGGAACTGGCATAATTACTCCAGCCAACTCTAGATCTGAAACACAATTCAGAAATGCTTGAGCTTTCACTGGATTTACTGGGACATGGGAAAGAAAAAATCTCTTTGCAGGAGGTCTCATCTTGAAACCAATTCTGTACCCTTCTGAAACAATGTTCTGAATCCAAAGATTGTGAACAGATTTGATCCAAATTTCTTTGAAAAAACGTAACCTGCCCCCTACCAGCTGAACTGGAATGAGGGCCGTACCTTCATGTGAACTTAGAAGCAGGCTTTGCCTTTCTAGCAGGCTTGGATTTATTCCAGACTGGAGATGGTTTCCAAACTGAAACTGCTCCTGAGGACGAAGGATCAGGCTTTTGTTCTTTGTTGAAACGAAAGGAACGAAAACGATTGTTAGCCCTGTTTTTACCTTTAGATTTTTTATCCTGTGGTAAAAAAGTTCCTTTCCCACCAGTAACAGTTGAAATAATAGAATCCAACTGAGAACCAAATAATTTGTTTCCCTGGAAAGAAATAGAAAGTAGAGTTGATTTAGAAGCCATATCAGCATTCCAAGTCTTAAGCCATAAAGCTCTTCTGGCTAAGATAGCCAGAGACATAAATCTAACATCAACTCTAATAATATCAAAAATGGCATCACAGATGAAATTATTAGCATGCTGGAGAAGAATAATAATATCATGAGAATCACGATTTGTTACTTGTTGCGCTAGAGTTTCCAACCAAAAAGTTGAAGCTGCAGCAACATCAGCCAATGATATAGCAGGTCTAAGAAGATTACCTGAACATAGATAAGCTTTTCTTAGAAAAGATTCAATTTTTCTATCTAAAGGATCCTTAAACGAGGTACCATCTGACGTAGGAATGGTAGTACGTTTAGCAAGGGTAGAAATAGCCCCATCAACTTTAGGGATTTTGTCCCAAAATTCTAACCTGTCAGGCGGAACAGGATATAATTGCTTAAAACGTTTAGAAGGAGTAAATGAATTACCCAATTTATCCCATTCCTTAGCAATTACTGCAGAAATAGCATTAGGAACAGGAAAGACTTCTGGAATAACCGCAGGAGCTTTAAAAACCTTATCCAAACGTATAGAATTAGTATCAAGAGGACTAGAATCCTCTATTTCTAAAGCAATTAGTACTTCTTTAAGTAAAGAGCGAATAAATTCCATCTTAAATAAATATGAAGATTTATCAGCATCAATCTCTGAGACAGAATCCTCTGAACTAGAAGAGTCCAAAGAATCAGAATGATGGTGTTCATTTAAAAATTCATCTGTAGAGAGAGAAGATTTAAAAGACTTTTTACGTTTACTAGAAGGAGAAATAACAGACAAAGCCTTCTTTATGGATTCAGAAACAAAATCTCTTATGTTATCAGGAACATTCTGCACCTTAGATGTTGAGGGAACTGCAACAGGCAATGGTACATCACTAAAGGAAATATTATCTGCTTTAACAAGTTTGTCATGACAATTAATACAAACAACAGCTGGAGAAATAGCTACCAAAAGTTTACAGCAGATACACTTAGCTTTGGTAGATCCAGCAGGCAGTGGTTTTCCTGTAGTATCTTCTGGCTCAGATGCAACGTGAGACATCTTGCAATATGTAAGAGAAAAAACAACATATAAAGCAAAATAAATCAAATTCCTTATAAGACAGTTTCAGGAATGGGAAAAAAATGCCAAACATCAAGCTTCTAGCAACCAGAAGCAAATGAAAATGAGACTGAAATAATGTGGAGACAAAAGCGACGCCCATATTTTTTGGCGCCAAATAAGACGCCCACATTATTTGGCGCCTAAATGCTTTTGGCGCCAAAAATGACGCCACATCCGGAACGCCGACATTTTTGGCGCAAAATAACGTCAAAAAATGACGCAACTTCCGGCGACACGTATGACGCCGGAAACGGAAATGAATTTTTGCGCCAAAAAAATCCGCGCCAAAAATGACGCAATAAAATGAAGCATTTTCAGCCCCCGCGAGCCTAACAGCCCACAGGGAAAAAAGTCAAATTTTTGAGGTAAGACAAAATATGATAATTTAAAGCATAATCCCAAATATGAAACTGACTGTCTGGAAATAAGGAAAGTTGAACATTCTGAGTCAAGGCAAATAAATGTTTGAATACATATATTTAGAACTTTATAAATAAAGTGCCCAACCATAGCTTAGAGTGTCACAGAAAATAAGACTTACTTACCCCAGGACACTCATCTACATGTTTGTAGAAAGCCAAACCAGTACTGAAACGAGAATCAGTAGAGGAAATGGTAAATATAAGAGTATATCGTCGATCTGAAAAGGGAGGTAAGAGATGAATCTCTACGACCGATAACAGAGAACCTTATGAAATAGACCCCGTAGAAGGAGATCACTGCATTCAATAGGCAATACTCTCCTCACATCCCTCTGACATTCACTGCACGCTGAGAGGAAAACCGGGCTCCAACTTGCTGCGGAGCGCATATCAACGTAGAATCTAGCACAAACTTACTTCACCACCTCCCTTGGAGGCAAAGTTTGTAAAACTGATTTGTGGGTGTGGTGAGGGGTGTATTTATAGGCATTTTAAGGTTTGGGAAACTTTGCCCCTCCTGGTAGGAATGTATATCCCATACGTCACTAGCTCATGGACTCTTGTTAATTACATGAAAGAAATCTTCACAATCTTCATTGTATTTAGACATCCTTAAAACTTACAGTAATCATTTGTTGCCTTGTTAACAGACTTATATAATAGTACTTTAATATAATAGTACTTTGATAGATTAGAAGTGTTTGTAATTTGTATATATATAAGATAGAAATAAATTGAAGGGTTAACTGATCCATAGTGCCACCTTGTGGTATGTGTGTATATAAAGGAGTAAAGTTTGTTTGTTAAGGTAAGGGCATGAGGAAGGGATAGGATCCAGAAACGTTGCCTGTTTTTGTTGCCTTTGTGAAATAATAATAAATATTTCTGCTGTCACCTTGCTATTTACTCTTTAGAAAAATCTTCATAGACAGGGAGTCTATGGTGGTTCCTAAGAAAGTTACCCTTGTATTTGGAACTAAGGAACTCTTTTCCAAATTTACCTTCCACCCCGTGAGATCGTAGGAAGGACAACACCAAGTTTGTGTGGGATCTTGCTAGTTGAAAAGATGGCGCCTGGACTAGGATGTCGTCCAGATAGGGTGCCACTGCAATTCCTCTGATTGAAGCACCGCCAACAGAGATCCCAGAACCTTTGTGAAAATTCTGGGAGCTGTTGCAATACCGAAAGGAAGAGCCACAAACTGGAAGTGTTTGACCAGAAAGGCAAACCTTAAGAACTTGATCCCAGTGGATGGGAACTAGTAGGTACACCATCCAGTATTGTCATAAAATGACCCTCTTGGATCAAGGGAAGAATGGAACGAAAAGTTTCTATCTTGAAAGACAGTACCCTGAGAAATTTGTTTAGACTCTTGAGGTCTAAAACTGATCTGAAGGTTCCCTCCTTTTTGGGAACCACAAACAGACTGGCATAAAATCCCAGACCCTGTTCCTGTACCGGAACAGGAACAATCACCGCAAGGCTGGAAAGGTCTCTTACGCAGTGTAAGAACGCCTCTCTCTTTGTCTGGTCTGTAGAAAATCTTGAAAGCAGAAACCTGCCTCTGAGAGGAAAACTTTTGAACTCTAATTTGTATCCCTGGGAAACATTTTCTATTGCCCAGGGATCCAGAACATCTCGTACTCAAGCCTGAGCGAAGAAGGAAAGTCTGCCCCCTACAAGATCCGGTCCTGGATCGGGGCATGTCCGTCATGCTGTCCTTGATTAAACAGCAGGCTTTATGGATTGTTTTCCCTTATTCCAAGATAGATTGGGTCTCCATGCAGGCTTAGTCTGTTCCTCATTGGAGGCAGTAGAGGAAGAATTTCCCTTGAAATTTCGAAAAGGAACAAAAATTGCTCTGTCGTCCTTTTTGTTTGTTTCTCTTATCCTGCGGGAAAAGATGACCCTTACCTCCCGAGATATCAGAGATAATCCGACAGGCCAGGTCCAAACAAGGTTTTCCCCTTGTAAGGAATAGCTAGCAGTGTAGACATAGAGGACAAATCCCCAGACCAAGGCTTTAACAATAAGGCTCTGCGAGCTAGAAAAGAGAAACCCGAAATCTTGGCTCCCAGTTTGATAACTTGAAGGGAGGCATCCATAATAAAAGGAATTAGCTAGTTTAAGAGATTTTATCTTATCCTGGATTTCATCCACAGAAGTTTCCGTCCTGATGGCATCAGACAACGCCTCTAAACAATATGCGGCCGCACTAGTGACGGTAGCAATGTACACAGCTGGTTGCCATTGTAAGCCCTGTTGCACATACATCATTTTGAGTAAACCCTCTAACTTCTCTCCATAGGGTCTTTGAAGCCACAACTATACTCTATGGGAATAGTAGATCTCTTGGCTAAGGTGGAAACGGCTCCATCCACCTTGGGAACTGTTTTCCAAGCCTCCTCAATTAATAAATGGAGGTATTCCAGGTTAAACGTGAATGAAATTACTTCAGATAAATGAATTACACAGTCTGAGATCTTTTCCTCAGATACTACCGAAGAATCTTCCTTTTCAGGCCTCAGGGAAGAAACATTCGGAAAACTTATTCACTGATGTAACACATTTCCTCTTGCGCCAGCCCCGCAGCATGGGGGAAAAATGGCAAGGTAACTCCAGAAGGAGATTGAGATGAAGCGCAGGCACTGCCTGTGAGGGCTATAACATTGGGACACTTGAGGAGAAATTTGCGAAATAAATTGAACCTTATCAATAGATTCTTAAACAGTATCTGCCTTAAAAAGGAGTTGGCTCAGAAAAGGTCTATCTGAACAACCTAACGATCTTCACGTAGATGAACAGAAAAGATTGTGTATTCACATTGACATCAGAGCATTAACTTTACAAAGGGCATCTAGCGGGACCTCTTGTTCCAAAAATGAATTATCAAATAAAGAGTTGAATTTTTTTATTAAACATTTAAAACATAAATGATGTTACTGTGTCTTTAAATGTTAAAATGTCAAATTTTATTTTTGCGTGTAGAGGAAAAGTTAACGGTACTCAAATGTAGAAGAAAGTCCCTACACCTCAGCTTAACTCTTGCTGAGTTATCTAACAGTCCCTCTGACACCAGATATAGCTCTGCAGCCCAAAAGACCGGACTCAGCATTGTAGTGCTGTCCGGTTCTCACACAGCTCACTAAACACTGTCCTTATCCTTCCGATACTAGCAGGAAGTAAACAGTGAAAAAGGAGTGTATAAGCAGGGTGCGCAAGCCAAATTGGCACCACTCGAAGCTCCGCCCATCGCCGGTGTTATCAAGGCAAAATCCCGGTCGCCATTATTATTGCAACGGATCCCTTTGAAAAAGTTAAGCCACAGATAGTAAAATAAACAGACTGTAAGTCTGGAGCCAAAATGGGTCTGTCCCTTGCTAGCCAGCAGCTTAGCCCTCTAAGAAAAACATAAACATTCACCTCATACTGAGCCGTTCCCTCTTTTCTTAAACAGACCTAGAGATTTAAGCTCATAGTGAAAAAGTCCTAATCTCTCCTCAGTCCCAGTGCCTGCTAAGAAGGTGCAGTCTAAATTCTCCTCCTCTACAAATAGGAGTCTCTATGTCCCATAAATTAAAGTGCTCCACTTCTTCTGAGATCTTACCCCAGACCCAGAATAAAAAGTCAGCACTTACCTTTTAATTCTGCCCAACAGCAAGGCAGCTCAGCAGGTTTAAGAGGTCCTCTCCCTCCCATAGCTCTGTGGAAAAAGAAAGCCTGAGAAATCTTACTTAGGCTATCAGGAATAGGGCAGCATAAATATATGGGAGACGCAGTGAGAATTATGTCCCACAAATTCCCATTGCTCTAAAGCCACCACTGCTCTACTGAAGAGACTGATCTGGACTACGGCTACACCCTAGAACAAAGCAGCACAATCTTGTACTACTTTAAAAATAATAACCTCTTGATTGAAGAATCTATACTAACACCTCACTTTGCCACTTCCTATCACTAAAGTAGGCAAAGAGAATGACTGGGGTGGGAGGGAAGGGAGGAGCTATTTAACAGCTTTGCAGTGGTGCTCTTTGCCATCTCCTGCTGACCAGGAGGTGAATATCCCATTAGTAATTAAGATGATCCGTGGAATCCTCGTGTCATAAAAAAGAAATCACAGATTGTAAACACCACTTTGGATGAGGTTTCATCTCTTACCCAAGAAGCCCTTATTAATAGAGAGGTGAAAACATCAGAGCAGATGAAACTCATTATGGCCACCACCTTTGCGCCTAATACTACAGATGCAGGCCGAATTCTGAGGACACATTGGCCTGTGGTCACATCAGATCCCAAGCTTCCATTCGCCCAAAATCTTACACCCATGGTGGCTTATTGAAGGGGGACGAACCTACGGGATATGTTAGTTAAAACAGATCCCAAATCTAGTTACATCACTGCAACGAAGGTGAACATTAGAGGGTCATACCGGTGTCTGGGATGTACCACATGCAATGGCCTAATAGCCACCAAGACATTCCATCATCCGCAGGGGAAAGTGGGTCAATTGCCCCTACACGGGGGAATTTTTTCCTACCAAGTACTCTTACCCTATACAAGAGTAGGACCATTCTAGGATCCACACTTGTCAGTGGAACACGCCTGGCCAAGTGTGTCACCATATACAAACAGTACTCCACGTACCTAGTGTTATAATGTGCATTTAAATATAAGGTTGGCTTTCCCCTGCGAACTGCATTATCTCTCCCGTATTATGTCATGCACTACATACCAGGAGTGCGTTCACTGTGGTTTTTATCTGGTTAATAAGATTCCTATTTGACCATGTCTAACAAGGCACACCAACAAATCAATTCCCTTGACGATTTGACAATAGGGTATCCATATACAACCATATATATATAATAGTACCACAGGAATATGTCACTCATTATTGGTGCAGGAACCAACATGAGGGTTCGAACCACATTTGTATGCATGTTTGGACACTGTGTATCCATCTACTCGTTAATTGGTCCATTTAGCACTAGTTGGGTGATATGATGGTGTATCTTAAATCACCTGAGTCTCATCGCCACAAGATTTATGTGGTGTGTGTAACATAGTTATTAAGTGTACCTTATTGTAGAAAAGAAATTATGTTTGTGCATAGTTACACACACACGGCAGAGATAAGTACGTACAAAGGTTCTCTATGAGAGCTCAATTTGTTTATAACCATTGGGCATTAGTGATGCAACAGTAATACCTTTTTTTTTTGTTTGTTTTTAGCAATCCAAATAGAGATTTTAATTTGTGTTTAATTTAATTTTTGTTTAATCTTAGTACACTATATACATTACCTATTTCTTTAGATCATGTTATTGTATTATGATTTCCACATGTCCTATTAAGCCAAATAGGTGTCAGGGTTTTTCCCTGATCTGTTTGCCATGTGCTGCTGGCAGCCATTTTACTCACCTCTCTTGCTGACTTTGGTGCATACTGTTTGATGCTGCTCATTTTCTGCACGCCCTCTTATGGCCAGACTGGTGAACATCATCCGTGTGAGACAGGATGCAGTCTCAGAATTGTGATGTCATCACTTATTATTTAAAGGGCCTCTGTTCAGTATGCTTTGCCCTTGCGTTGTCTCAGACCTGTTTGTGAGAGCTCCTGTGTATTGCCTGGCTGTCTGACGTCCCTCCTGGTTCCTGATCCCTGGCTTGTTCCTGACTCTGCTTTTCTCCTTGTTCCTGATTCCGGCTCGTCTGACTACTCACTTTGGCTCCTGACTCGGCTCGTCTGACTATTCTCTTTGGCTCCTGACTCGGCTCGTCTGACTACCAGCTCTGGTTTTGATTCCTGGTTTGTTATTTGTTTTGTGGACTTTTATTATTTTTTTTTGCTATTAATAAAGGTGTGATTATTTTTGCACTTCTTGTCTCTGGCACCCTTCTTGTCTGATTCCTGGCACCCTGACAATAGGCTAATTTTATTTTAAGATATGTATGGAGTCACATTCCTCTGTACTCCACTATATAGTCTGTATGAACTCCATCCCTTCTGAGAGTGAAACTCAGTTTTTATTACAACAGTTTTATGAGCAAACGATAGCACGCACAGGGTATATGGGGAGGTGCAAGATATGATCAAGGATATGCGTTCTGGGTTTATGTAATCTAGAAACCACTACACCATTTTTAACTTGTTCTAGGTTTAGTTTAGGTAATGTGCAGAATGATGTTCCTTTTTACATTAAACTCATATATATCACTTTGGGTGAGTTACACTTTAAGTGGCACACAGTGATTCACACTTTCATGAGTATGATAGAAATGTTTTTTCTAGACAAGTAACACGGACATTTACACAGGTCGGATTTAACCGGAAGTAGTTATATTATGTCACTTCCGGTTTCTCAGTGTAGTGGAACGCACATTTTGTGCTCCAGTGAGACAGCCTACACTAATACCTTAGAAGTGGACACATGTAAAGTATGAATACTAGGGCAGTAGTCTATATTTACTTATCACATTGTTATAGGATGAGATTAACACTTTTGGCTTATGTGCAGCTGCGATAATAGCCGAGCTTTAACACTTAATAATGGGGCTTACATAGGGCACTTATGAGTTAAGCAGGAAATGTTACTGCAGGATTTGTGTGTTTCAATTTTTTGCCCTACACCCTAATAATTTAATTACAATTATTTTGATGTAATATCTGTATTTCGATATACCGGAAGTGACGTTGTCGATATTCACTTCCGGTCTGGATTGCATTGAAATGCATGGTTTGCGTTCCAACACGGTATTTTGGCGCTTTTTTGAGTGTACACACAGGTTTGGTTTTATGTCATTAAGCTTTGAACTTCACTTTCTGTATTTAAGTGTGAGTTTGTCACAGTGTTATTATGCTGATGAAGGGGAAGTTCTCTTCCCGAAAACGTTCCATTAAAATTTGTGAATTTTCTGTAACTAAAAGTACTGTGAGTGCATTTGTTTTGCGGAATATTTTCTACATTTATGCAGCTCGGACTTTTGATGTGTATATATATATATATATATATTGCAGCAATAGATAGATATGGGTGTATGTGTGTGTGTGTGTGTGTGTAACTGTGTGTGTAACACTGTGTATGTTCATTACTGTGTGTGTGAGTCTGTCTTTGACTAGGTATGTGTGTGTGTATATACCTGTGTATATATGTATGCAAGCGTTTTGGAAGCAAGGGTGAACATTTACATTGGAAATGTCATGGGGGAAAAAAATCACGTTACTCCCTGAGAAAAAAATATTATGGCCAAAAAAAGGTCTAAAATCTTGCTTAAAACATTAATTCTCTGCAATTGTAAGAGTTTTATTTCATTTTTAGAGTGTAATAAAAGTTAACTTTTCACACATTTTGTTCTGCCGAGCAGAGAGCGCTATACTGCATCCTTTAGTGGAACATCTCTGTCCACAATTAAATGTATCCAATATGGGCTCTGTTGCCAGAAGTTTTAGAAATAAAAGACAGAGTGAGACACACTGCTTTAAATAAAGTGCGGCCTTACTAGCTAGATGCAAAAGAATCACGTTCTACTGGTACGTCTTAGTGCAGTATCATCCTCACATATCCACTGCAAATGAAATTCAGCATTCAGATAAAAATACACCATCAAAATATTTGTATTTGTTCTGGACTAGTGTAAATTTACAGCTTTATTACCAAATCGAAACAGGAATGAGACCACTGATGAATTAATTATGGTTTTACATAAGAGTATGAGAAAAAAGGAAAATCCAGAGTGTATATTTCTGAATCATACTGAGTGAATGTGCATAAAAAGAATAAACATTAAGGAGGATCCTGGTGAATAGTCTCAAGAAACGATCAAAGATATGGAGATATCTGTATTTTGGTTTTAATATCTGTTTATCTGGGCTCCCCCTAGACTAACACTCACCAGTGAAAAATTGACACTCAAGGCATAGAAACAAAATAGAGTGTGAGGTAATAACCTAATGCAAACATATCACAGTGTATTAATCTAAAAAAACTTGCACGTAAAACTGTTGTGCCACTTTTGGCTTCTGCAGACTGGCTGACATCCAGTGGGTATTGGGAAAGAAAGGCATGTTGTGACTTCCACACCGCTAACTCGGCCAACCACAAGCATTGTGGTCTGTAACTCTACAGTATGAAAACAAACATTGGTTCTGGCTTCCTCCAGTCTATGTAATAGTTTACATAAATGTGAATACAACTAACATGTGTGGACGAGTCTGTGTGTATTGAAATGAAATGCACTGGGACAATTTAGATCCCTTTTTCTACATGAAAAAGCTGAAGATTCCAGAAGTGTGTCTTGTCCACCTGACCATGTTTATAGTTGACACCGGTTTCCCTAAGACACCCCGTGAAACAAGCTAGAGGCATAGCTTGAACATTTTGAGCGGTGGAAGAAACACATGATTCTGTTCTGATCACTGTGGATATCATTTGTTGAGAAGGAGACACTAATCTTTTCCAAGTTGATCTATGTTCTTTGGTTAGAGCATTACTCTGTATCTTGGGAGAAACATGTTCTGCTCCGCTATTACTATGGCAGTAAAAAAAATTGATGCACCTTCCTTTCTTAATTCCGCTGTCAATGGGACAATGCTAGATGAGCATTGTTCACTGCAAACCTTAGATACCCGTAATGCATCTAGATACCTAATATGCATGAAGCATGAATATGGCATCCTTAAAGAAATAAACTACCGATATACAATAGATATCAGAATTCAGGGAGCAACCCACATTTAGGCATCCTTCCACAGAGACAGGCGGAGAAGAGGCAGGATAGCTCGTTACGTTGCAGGTTTGGATAGGGATAGCGTGTGACCTTGCAGGTTTGGTTAGGGATAATGCGTGACCTTGCATGTGTGGTTTGGGATAGCGCGTGACCTTGCAGGTTTGGTTAAGGATAATGCGTGACCTTGCAGGTTTGGTTAGGGATAATGCGTGACCTTGCAGGTTTGGTTAAGGATAATGCGTGACCTTGCAGGTTTGGTTAAGGATAATGCGTGACCTTGCAGGTTTGGTTAGGGATAATGTGCAGCCCTGTTCCTTTAATAAAAAAAAGCTCACTCCCTTATTGACTACAGGCCAACTCCTATTTGTTGACAAGACAACGATTTGTAACACCCAGCTAAGCGCCTCAGTTTGGAGCTGTGTATCCCACCCTGGTAGTTGCTAGGTTAGCGGGATGAATGCGAAAGAGAACGCGGTACGTTATGTGCTGGTTATGTGAGCGTCGTTTAAAATAGCAGAAATATCAGGAATTATGCAATGCATTATGTGTATACATAAATACTGGCTTTCTGCTTTAATGTTGAAAAAGTGCTAAAGCAGAAACCAGAAGTCTATTTATTTGGATTATTGCATCTATTCATAGTTTTCATAATCAAGTCTGCATTATGTAGCGCAGTGAATGCAGCCTAAAAATATGCTTTTGTGTTGTTAATAGATACCGTTAATGAATAAATAGCAGAACAAAGATGTATAAAGAATATGTTGATACAGACGGAATTAACCCATTTTCTACTGAGCAGTGCAATGCTTGAAATTAAATATTTTGTCTAAGACTTGCCTAACCAATCTTGCAGTTTTGTTTTCAGCAGAAATGTGCTGTCAATAAATGGAAAAAACTAAATTTATGCTTACCTGATAAATTGATTTCTTCTATGGTAAGACGAGTCCACGGATTCATCCTTTACTTGTGGGATATAGTCCTCCTGCTAACAGGAAGTGGCAAAGAGCACCACAGCAGAGCTGTCTATATAGCGCCTCCCTTAGCTCCACCCCCAGTCATTCGACCGAAGGTACAGGAAGAAACAGGAGAAACTACAAGGTGCAGAGGTGACTGAAGTTTCAATCAAAAAAATATAATCTGTCTTAAAATAACAGGGCGGGCCGTGGACTCGTCTTACCATAGAAGAAAACTAAATTTATGCTTACCTGATAAATTACGTTCTTTTACGATATGAAGAGTCCACAGATTCCATCCTTACTTGTGGGATATTAACCTCCTGCTAACATGAAGTGGCAAAGAGCACCACAGCAGAGCTGTATATATAGCCCCTCCCCTTCCCCTCCACTCTCAGTCATTCGGCCGAAGGTTATAGGAAGAGAAAAGGAAAGGCTAAAAAGGTGCAGAGGTGACTGAAGTTTTCAAAAAATAAAATAAACCTGTCTTAAAATAACAGGGAGGGCGGTGGACTCGTCATATCGTAAAAGAAAGTAATTTATCAGGAAAGCATAAATTTAGTTTTCTTTTACAAAGATGACGAGTCCACGGATTTCAACCTTACTTGTGGGAAACCAATACCAAAGCAATAGGACACGGATGAAAGGGAGGGACAAGACAGGAACCTAAACGGAAGGCACCACTGCTTGAAGAACCTTTCTCCCAAAGATAGCCTCAGAAGAAGCAAAAGTATCAAACTTGGAAAATTTGGAAAAAGTGTGAAGGGACGACCAAGTCGCAGCCTTACAAATCTGTTCCACAGAAGCATCGTTTTTAAAAGCCCATGTGGAAGCCACAGCCCTAGTAGAATGAGCCGTAATTCTTTCAGAAGGCTGCTGTCCAGCAGTCTCATATGCCAGGCGGATGATACTTCTCAGCCAAAAAGAAAGAGGTAGCCGTAGCTTTCTGATCCCTACGCTTTCCAGAATAAACAATGAACAATGAAGATGATTGACAGAAATCCTTAGTTGCCTGTAAGTAAAACTTTAAGGCACGGACCACGTCCAAGTTATGTAACAGACGCTCCTTCTTAGAAGAAGGATTAGGACACAAGGAAGGAACAACAATTTCCTGATTAATATTCTTATTCGAAACAACCTTAGGAAGGAACCCAGGTTTGGTACGTAAAACCACCTTATCAGAATGAAACATGAGATAAGGCGAATCACACTGTAATGCTGAAAGCTCAGAAACTCTTCGAGCAGAAGAAAAAGCAACCAAAAACAGAACTTTTCAAGATAATAATTTAATATCTATGGAATGCATAGGTTCAAACGGAACCGCTTGCAGAACTCGAAGAACTAAAGTCAAACTCCAGTGAGGAGTAATAGGTCTAAATACAGGCTTAATTCTAGAAAGAGCCTGACAAAAAGACTGAACATCTGATACATTTGCCAAACGTTTGTGAAACAGAATTGACAAAGCTGAAATTTGTCCCTTTAAGGAACTTGCTGATAACCCTTTCTCTAATCCTTCTTGGAGAAAAGACAAAATCCTAGGAATCCTAACTTTACTCCATGAGTAACCCTTGGATTCACACCAATAAAGATATGTACGCCATATCTTATGATAGATCTTACTAGTAACAGGCTTTCTAGCCTGTATCAAAGTATTGATAACTGATTCAGAGAATCCTCGCTTCGATAAAATCAAGCGTTCAATCTCCACGCAGTCAGTTGCAGAGAAATTAGATTTGGATGTTGGAAAGGACCTTGAATGAGAAGGTCCTGTCTCAGCGGAAGTTTCCACGGTGGCAGAGAGGACATGTCCACTAGATCTGCATACCAAGTCCTGCGTGGCCACCCAGGCGCTATCAGGATCACTGAAGCTCTCTCCTGTTTGATTCGAGCAATCACGCGTGGGAGGAGAGGAAACGGCGGAAACACATAAGCTAGGCTAAACAACCAAGGTACTGCCAAGGCATCTATCAGTTCGGCCTGAGGATCCCTTGACCGGGATCTGTATCTTGGAAGCTTGGCATTCTGACGAGATGCCATCAAATCCAATTCCGGTCTGCCCCATCTGAGAATCAATGAGGAAAATACATCCGGGTGAAGTTCAAACTCCCCCAGATGAAAAGCCTGTCGACTTAGAAAATCTGCTTCCCAGTTCTCTACCCCTGGGATGTAGATCGCTGACAGATGACAAGAGTGGGCCTCTGCCCAACTGATTATCTTGGATACTTTTATCATCGCTAAGGAACTCCTTGTTCCCCCCTGATGATTGACATATGCCACAGTCGTTATGTTGTCCGACTGGAATCTGATGAATTTGGCAGAAGCCAACTGAGGTCACGCCTGAAGCGCATAGAATATTGCTCTCAGTTCCACAATATTGATTGGAAGTAGAGACTCCACCTGAGTCCAAACACCCTGAGCCTTCAGGGAGTTCCAAACTGCACCCCAGCCCAGAAGGCTGGCATCTGTTGTCACTATCACAGACGAGGGTCTGCGGAAACAAGTCCCCTGGGACAGATGATCTGGCTACAACCACCAAAGAAGAGAGTTTCTGGTCTCTTGATCCAGAAGTATCTTTGGAGATAAATCCGCATAATCCCCATTCCACTGACCGAGCATGCACAGTTGTAGTGGTCTGAGATGAAAGCGAGCAAACGGAACGATGTCCATTGCCGCTACCATTAATCCGATTACCTCCATACACTGAGCCACTGATGGCCAAGGAATGGACAGAAGTGCTCGGCAAGCATTCAAAATCTTTGATTTTCTGACCTCCGTCAAAAATACTTTCATGGCTACCGAGTCTATCAGAGTTCCCAAGAAAGGAACCCTTGTCTGTGGAACAAGTGAACTCTTCTCTATGTTCACCTTCCAGCCGTGAGTTCTCAGAAAAGACAACACTGTGTCCATGTGAGATTTTGTCAGATGATATGTTAATGCCTGAATCAAAAATATCGTCCAGATAAGGCGCCACCGATATCCCTTGCGGTCTGAGAACTGCCAAAAGAGACCCTAGAACCTTTGTGAAGATTATGGGTGCTGTGGCCAATCCGAAAGGAAGAGCAACAAACTGATAATGTTTGTCCAAGAAAGCAAACCTTAGAAACCGATGATGATCTTTGTGGATTGGAATATGAAGGTAAGCATCCTTCAAATCCACAGTAGTCATATATTGACCCTCCTGGATCATTGGCAAAATCGTTCGAATTGTCTCCATCTTGAATGATGGAATTCTTAGAAATTTGTTTAGACACTTGAGGTCCAAAATGGGTCTGAATGTTCCCTCTTTTTTGGGGACCACAAAAAGGTTTGAGTAAAACCCCTGTCCCTGTTCCATTTGTGGAACAGGACAGATTACTCCCATAGTAAAAAGGTCTTTTACACAGCATAAGAACGCCTCTCTCTTTATCTAGTTTGCAGATAATTTTGAAAGATGAAATCTCCCTCTTGGGAGAAAATCCTTGAATTCCAATTGATAACCGTGGGTCACTATTTCTGGTGCCCAGGAATCCTGAACATCTCTTGCCCAAGCCTGAGCAAAGAAAGAAAGTCTGCCCCCTACTAGATCCGGTCCCGGATCGGGGGCCACCCCTTCATGCTGGTTTGTGGAAGAAGAAGCGGGGGGGTCCTCCTTTAAAGTTCCGAAAGAAACGAAAACTATTCTTTTTATCCCTCATTTTAACCGACCTATCCTGAGGTAGGGCATGGCCCTTACCTCCTGTAATATCATTATCTCCTTCAATTCTGTCCCAAAAAGGGTCTTACCTTTAAAGGGAATATCTAAAGCTTATGTTTTGATGACACATCAGCAGATCAAGATTTGAGCCACAATGCTCTACGTGCTAAAATTGCAAATCCTGCATTTTTTGCCGCTAATTTAGCAATTTGAAAAGCGGCATCAGTAATAAAAGAACTAGCTAGCTTAAGAGCCTTAATTCTATCTAGAATGTGATCTAATGGAGTCTAAACCTTAAGAGACTCTTCTAGAGCCTCAAACAAAAAAGCTGCTGCAGTAGTTACTGAACATTGCAAGCCGTAGGTTGTAAAAGAAATCACTGATTAACAAATAATTTCTTTAGTAGACCCTCTAATTTCTTATCCATAGGATCCTTGAAAGCACAACTATCCTCAATGGGTATAGTAGTACGCTTAGCTAGGGAAGATATTGCTCCCTCTACCTTAGGGACCGTTTGCCATGAGTCCCGAATGGTATCTGATATAGGAAACATTTTCTTAAAATTAGGAGAGGGAGAAAACGGTATACCTGTTCTATCCCATTCCTTACTAATAATTTCCAAAATTCTCTTAGGAACCGGAAAAACATCAGTGTAACTAGGAACTTCCAAATATTTATCCATTTTACACAATTTCTCTGGAGGAATCACAATAGGATCACAATCATCCAGAGTCGCTAAAACCTCCCTAAGCAAGAGGCGGAGGTGTTCAAGCTTAAATTTAAATGACATAGCATCTGAATCTGTCTGAGGCAAAACATTCCCTGAATCAGAAATTTCACCCTCAGACAGTAATTCCCTGATCCCCAACTCAGAGCACTGTGAGGGAACATCGGAAATAGCTAATAAAGCATCAGAGGATTCAGTATTTACATTAATACTTGACCGACTGCGTTTACCCTGCAACACTGGTAATTTAGACAATACCTCTGTAAGAGCAGTTGACATCTCCTGCAGAGTAAAGGAATTAGACGCACTAGAAGTACTAGGCGTCGCTTGTGTGGGCATAAAAGGTTGTGACACTTGGGGAGAATTGGATGGCATATCCTGATTCTCTTCAGACTGAGAATCATCCCTAGGCACACTTACTTTATTTAAAATATGCTTTTTACATTGTAAAGCCCTTTCAGTACAAAAGTTACACAATGTTAGAGGGGGTTGCACAATAGCTTCTAACCACATAGAACAATGAGAAACTTCAATGTCAGACATGTTGAACAGACTAGTAATACCACAAAAGTTGTTTAAACACTTATTTATAGCATAAAATAAACATCAGAAAAAATGTGTACTGTGCCTTTAAGAAAAGAAAAAATTAACAATTTTTCCAAAATGCACAAAAACGTTAAATTATTCCCAAATTTAACTTAATATCATTGGTTAATCCAAAAATTACTGCACCCAGAAGCAAGGGCAGAAATAAGGCTTTAGAAGTACTTATATCACCATGTAGTCAAAAGATAGATAAAAATAAACTCTGCACCTCGCCTACCTGCCCCCAGGGTACTTCGAATCAAGTTTCCAACCCTTCAGACCAGCTACACAGTCCAGGAGCCACCGAGGTACTGTTTGCTGCTGCTAAGCCTGAAGAAATTGTGCCAAAATAGGCTCCGCCCCTTAAGGTCAAATGTTGGAGTAAGCCCAAACAACACAGCATGGAAATGCAGTTTTGCACTAAAGTAAAAATACACACACAATATAACCCTCAAGCATAAAACCAATAAGTTTTAAGTGCCAAAAATAAAAAACATAAAAACAGAATTTATGTTTACCTGATAAATTTCTTTCTCCAACGGTGTGTCCGGTCCACGGCGTCATCCTTACTTGTGGGATATTCTCTTCCCCAACAGGAAATGGCAAAGAGCCCAGCAAAGCTGGTCACATGATCCCTCCTAGGCTCCGCCTACCCCAGTCATTCGACCGACGTTAAGGAGGAATATTTGCATAGGAGAAACCATATGGTACCGTGGTGACTGTAGTTAAAGAAAATAAAATATCAGACCTGATTAAAAAAACCAGGGCGGGCCGTGGACCGGACACACCGTTGGAGAAAGAAATTTATCAGGTAAACATAAATTCTGTTTTCTCCAACATAGGTGTGTCCGGTCCACGGCGTCATCCTTACTTGTGGGAACCAATACCAAAGCTTTAGGACACGGATGAAGGGAGGGAGCAAATCAGGTCACCTAAATGGAAGGCACCACGGCTTGCAAAACCTTTCTCCCAAAAATAGCCTCAGAAGAAGCAAAAGTATCAAACTTGTAAAATTTGGTAAAAGTGTGCAGTGAAGACCAAGTCGCTGCCCTACATATCTGATCAACAGAAGCCTCGTTCTTGAAGGCCCATGTGGAAGCCACAGCCCTAGTGGAATGAGCTGTGATTCTTTCGGGAGGCTGCCGTCCGGCAGTCTCGTAAGCCAATCTGATGATGCTTTTAATCCAAAAAGAGAGAGAGGTAGAAGTTGCTTTTTGACCTCTCCTTTTACCTGAATAAACAACAAACAAGGAAGATGTTTGTCTAAAATCCTTTGTAGCATCTAAATAGAATTTTAGAGCGCGAACAACATCCAAATTGTGCAACAAACGTTCCTTCTTTGAAACTGGTTTTGGACACAGAGAAGGTACGATAATCTCCTGGTTAATGTTTTTGTTAGAAACAACTTTTGGAAGAAAACCAGGTTTAGTACGTAAAACCACCTTATCTGCATGGAACACCAGATAAGGAGGAGAACACTGCAGAGCAGATAATTCTGAGACTCTTCTAGCAGAAGAAATCGCAACTAAAAACAAAACTTTCCAAGATAATAACTTAATATCAACGGAATGTAAGGGTTCAAACGGAACCCCCTGAAGAACTGAAAGAACTAAATTGAGACTCCAAGGAGGAGTCAAAGGTTTGTAAACAGGCTTGATTCTAACCAGAGCCTGAACAAAGGCTTGAACATCTGGCACAGCTGCCAGCTTTTTGTGAAGTAATACCGACAAGGCAGAAATCTGTCCCTTCAGGGAACTTGCAGATAATCCTTTTTCCAATCCTTCTTGAAGGAAGGATAGAATCCTAGGAATCTTAACCTTGTCCCAAGGGAATCCTTTAGATTCACACCAACAGATATATTTTTTCCAAAGTTTATGGTAAATCTTTCTAGTCACAGGCTTTCTGGCCTGAACAAGAGTATCGATAACAGAATCTGAGAATCCTCGCTTCGATAAAATCAAGCGTTCAATCTCCAAGCAGTCAGCTGGAGTGAAACCAGATTCGGATGTTCGAACGGACCCTGAACAAGAAGGTCTCGTCTCAAAGGTAGCTTCCAAGGTGGAGCCGATGACATATTCACCAGATCTGCATACCAAGTCCTGCGTGGCCACGCAGGAGCTATCAAGATCACCGACGCCCTCTCCTGCTTGATCCTGGCTATCAGCCTGGGGATGAGAGGAAATGGCGGGAACACATAAGCTAGTTAAACACTAAAAAACTCTAAGCCATCTCCGTGGAGATGTTGCCTGTACAACGGCAAAGAGAATGACTGGGGTAGGCGGAGCCTAGGAGGGATCATGTGACCAGCTTTGCTGGGCTCTTTGCCATTTCCTGTTGGGGAAGAGAATATCCCACAAGTAAGGATGACGCCGTGGACCGGACACACCTATGTTGGAGAAACATTGTTTTTTATATTGTCTCCCATGTCACATAATGCCTAAATATCAACTAATGATAAATATAAAATAGGGACTCCAGTAACACCCCTCTTATTAAAATAGGTTTTACTGCTTACCCCATTCCCATACAGGGAAATAATGCCAGCCAGTTCTGATACACCAAGTCTCCTCAGAAAAAAAGGCTGCACACACCTTAATGCTGCTTGTAGCATGAAACCAGTCTCCACACTGAAGATGTCTCATGGTTACCTTCAGAAGTCTTTGTGGGAACCAGCCTGGATCTTAGTTACAAATGCTTAAGATCATCAAACCTCAGGGCAGAAATCTTCTTCCATATCCCCCTGAGTAAAATAGTACGCAACGGTACCATTTAAAATTCTTCTTGATTGAAGAAACTAAAACTAAGACCTCACTTTACCATGTCTTCCTAGTATAACACAGGCAAAGAGAATGACTGAGGGTGGAGGGAAAGGGGAGGGGCTATATATACAGCTCTGCTGTGGTGCTCTTTGCCACTTCCTGTTAGCAGGAGGTTAATATCCCACAAGTAAGGATGAAATCCGTGGACTCGTCATATCTTTGTAAAAGAAATCAATTTATCAGGTAAGCATATATTTAGTTTTCTTCTATAAAGGTAAGACGAATCCACGGATTCATCCTTTACTTGTGGGATAAAATACCAAAGCTACAGGACACGGATGAACAGGAGGGACAAGACAGATGGTTAAACCGAAGGCACCACTGCTTGAAGAACTTTTCTCCCAAAAATAGCCTCCGAAGAAGCAAAGGTATCAAATTTGTAAAATTTGGAAAAGTTATGAAGCTAAGACCAAGTCGCAGCCTTTCAAATCTGTTCAACAGAAGCATCATTTTTAAAAGCCCATGTGAAAGCCACCGCTCTAGTAGAGTGAGCTGTAATTCTTTCAGGAGGCTGCTGTCCAGCAGTCTCGTACGCCAAACGGATGATGCTTTTCAGCCAAAAGGCAAGAGAGGTAGCTGTAGCTTTTTGACCTCTACTCTTCCAGAATAGACAACAAACAAAGAAGATGTTTGACAGAAATCTTTGGTCGCTTGCAAGTAAAACTTTAAAGCACTAACCACGTCCAAGTTGTGCAATAGACGCTCCTTCTTAGAGGAAGGATTAGGACACAGAGAAGGAACAACAATTTCCTGATTAATATTCTTATTAGTAACAACCTTAGTAAGGAATCCAGGTTTGGTAAGCAAAACCACCTTATCAGCATGGAAAACAAGATAAGGCGAGTCGCATTGCAATGCAGATAGTTCAGAAACTCTTCGAGCCGAAGAGATAGCAACTAAAAACAGAACTTTCCAAGATAGAAACTTAATATCTATGGAATGCATAGGTTCAAACGGAACCCCTTGAAGAACCTTAAGAACTAAATTCAAACTCCATGGCGGAGCAACAGATTTAAACACAGGCTTGATTCTAACTAAAGCCTGACAGAACGACTGAACAGCTGGAACATCTACCAGACGTTTGTGCAGTAGAATGGATAAAGCAGATATCTGTCCCTTTAAGGAACTAGCTGATAGCCCCTTCTCCAATCCTTCTTGGAGAAAGGACAAAATCCTAGAAATCCTGATCTTACTCCATGAGTAGCCTTTGGATTCGCACCAATAAAGATATTTACGCCATATCTTATGATAAATTATCCTGGTGACTGGCTTTCGAGCCTGAATCAAGGTATCTATGACCGACTCAGAGAACCCCCGCTTGGATAAGATCAAGCGTTCAATCTCCAAACAGTCAGTCGCAGAGAAACTAGATTTGGATGCTGGAACGGACCTTGAATCAGAAGGTCCTGTATCAGTGGCAGAGTACATGGTGGAAGAGATGACATGTCCATCAGGTCCGCATACCAAGTCCTGTGTGGCCATGCAGGTGCTATCAAAATCACAGAAGCTCTCTCCTGTTTGATTCTGGCAATCAAACAAGGAAGGAGAGGAAATGGTGGAAACACATAAGCCAGGTTGAACGACCAGGGTAGTTCTAGAGCATCTATCAGTACTGCCTGAGGATCCCTTGACCTGGACCCGTATCGAGGAAGTTTGGCATTCTGACGAGACTCCATCAGATCCAATTCTGGTGTGCTCCATTGCTGAATCAATTGAGCAAACACCTCCGGATGGAGTTCCCACTCCCCCGGATGAAAGGTCTGACGACTTAGAAAATCCGCTTCCCAGTTTTCTACTCCTGGGATATAGATTGCTGATAGATGGCAAGAGTGAGTCTCGGCCCATTGAATTATTTTGGTAACCTCTATCATCGCTAGAGAACTCTTTGTTCCCCCCTGATGATTGATATATGCTACAGTCGTGATATTGTCCGACTGGAATCTTATGAATCTGGCCGACGCCAGCTGAAGGCCACGCCTGAAGCGCGTTGAATATCGCTCTCAGTTCTAGAATATTTATCGGGAGGAGAGCCTCCTCCTGAGTCCACAATCCCTGTGCTTTCAGGGAATTCCAGACTGCACCCCAGCCCAATAGGCTGGCGTCCGTCGTCACTATGACCCACGCTGGCCTGCGGAAACACATTCCCTTGGACAGATGATCCTGTGACAACCACCAAAGAAGAGAGTCTCTGGTCTCTTGGTCCAGATGTATCTGAGGAGATAAATCTGCATAATCCCCTTTTCCACTGTTTGAGCATGCAAAGTTGCAGTGGTCTGAGATGCAAGCGAGCAAACGGAAATATGTCCATTGCCGCTACCATTAAGCCGATTACCTCCATACACTGAGCCACTGACGGGCGAGGAATGGAATGAAGAGCTCGGCAGATGGATATAATTTTTGACTTCCTGACCTCCGTCAGAAAAATTTTCATGTCCACCGAATCTATCAGAGTTCCCAGGAAAGGAACTCTTGTGAGAGGGATAAGTGAACTGTTTTGTACGTTCACCTTCCACCCGTGAGATCTTAGAAAAGCCACCACTATGTCCGTGTGAGACTTGGCTAGTTGGAAAGTTGACGCCTGGATTAAGATATCGTCCAGATAAGGCGCCACAGCTATGCCCCGCGGCCTTAGAACCACCAGAAGGGACCCTAACACCTTTGTGAAAATTCTGGGAGCTGTGGCCAACCCGAAAGGAAGAGCCACAAACTGGTAATGCTTGTCCAGAAAGGTGAACCTGAGGAACTGGTGATGATCTTTTTGGATAGGAATGTGTAGATACGCATCCTTTAAGTCCACGGTGTTCATATATTGACCCTCCTGGATCATTGGTAAAATAGTCCGAATGGTTTCCATCTTGAAGGATGGGACTCTGAGGAATTTGTTTAGGATCTTGAGATCCAAAATTGGTCTGAAGGTTCCCTCTTTTTTGGGAACCACAAACAGATTGGAGTAGAACCCTTGGCCCTGTTCTGTTTTTGGAACTGGGCAGATCACTCCAATGGTATATAGGTCTTCTACAAAGCGTAAGAACGCCTCTCTCTTTTTGTCTGGTTTACAGACAATTGAGAAAGATGGAATCTCCCCCTTGGGGGAGAATCTTTGAAATCTAGAAGATACCCCTGGGTTACTATTTCTAAAGCCCAGGAGTCCTGAACGTCTCTTGCCCAAGCCTGAGTGAAGAAAGAAAGTCTGCCCCCTACTAGATCCGGTCCCGGATCGGGGGCTACCCCTTCATGCTGTTTTGGTGGCAGCAGCGGGCTTCTTGGCCTGTTTACACTTGTTCCAGACTGACTTGGATTGAGCAAAATTCCCCTCTTGCTTTGCGGCAGGGGAAGAGGTAGAGGGACCACCTTTGAAGTTGCGAAAGGAACGAAAATTATTTTGTTTGGTCCTCATCTTATTTGTCTTATCCTGAGGAAGGGCATGGCCTTTCCCTCCAGTGATGTCTGAAATGATCTCTTTCAGTTTAGGCATGAATAGGGTCTTACCCTTGAAAGGGATGGCTAAAAGCTTAGCTTTTGATGACACATCAGCAGACCAGGACTTAAGCCATAATGCTCTCCGCGCTAAAATGGCAAAACCTGAATTCTTCGCCGCTAATTTAGCCAATTGAAAAGCGGCATCTGTAATGAAAGAATTAGCTAGCTTGAGAGCCCTAATTCTATCCAGAATATCATCTAATGGGGTCTCAACCTGAAGAGCCTCTTCCAGAGCCTCGAACCAAAAGGACGCTGCAGTAGTTACAGGAACAATGCACGCTATAGGTTGGAGAACAAAACCTTGGTATCAAATATTTTCTTCAGAAGACCCTCTAATTTTTTATCCATAGGATCTTTGAAAGCACAACTGTCCTCAATAGGTATAGTTGTACGCTTAGCCAGGGTAGAAATAGCTCCCTCCACCTTAGGGACTGTCTGCCACGAGTCCCGCACGGCGTCAGATATGGGAAACATTTTCTTAAAAGTAGGAGGGGGAGCGAACGGAATACCTGGTCTATCCCACTCCTTAGTAACAATTTCCGAAATCCTCTTAGGGACCGGAAAAACATGAGTGTAGGCAGGAACCTCTAGGAATCTGTCCATTTTACACAATTTCTCTGGAACTACAATAGGGTCAATCATCCAGAGTCGCTAAAACCTCCCTGAGCAATAAGCGGAGTTTTTCTAATTTAAATTTAAAAGCCGTCATATCTGAATCTGTCTGAGGGAACATATTTCCTGAATCAGAAATCTCTCCCTCAGCCAGCAAATCCCTCACTTCAGAACATTGTGAGGGTACATCGGATATGGCTAATAAAGCGTCAGAGGGTTCAGCGTTTGTTCTCACACCAGACCTACTGCGCTTCCCCTGCAACCCAGGCAGCTTAGATAAAACCTCTGTGAGGGTAGTATTCATAACTGCGGCCATATCTTGCAGGGTGAAAGAATAAGACGCACTAGAAGTACTTGGCGTCGCTTGTGCGGGCGTTAACGGTTGTGACACTTGGGGAGAATTAGATGGCAAAACCTGATTCTCTTCTTACTGAGAAGAGTCATCCTGCGACATACTTTTAGTAGCTAAAATATGGTCTTTACAATTTATTGACCTTTCAGTGCATGAGGGACACATTCTAAGTGGAGGTTCCACAATGGCTTCTAAACATATTGAACATTGACTTTCCTCAATGTCAGACATGTTGAACAGGGTAGTAATGACTACAAACAAGCATGAAAACACTTTATTTAGTGAAAAAAATAACAATCTTAAAAAACGGTACTGCGCCTTTAAGATAAAAAAAGCATACACGTTCTGCAAAACAGCCTAAGCATGCACCAAATTTTTCAAAATTTTGTATGCAGATACAATATAGGTAGTTAAGATTGCAAAACAATTAACCCCTTAATTTGCAAACCGGATCGAAAATAGGCCCAGATCCGGAAAAAAACACTCTCAGCACCTTGCCACAGCCCTGCTGTGGCCCTACCTGCCGTCAGGGATCGAAAATGTGGGGTAAAAGCTTCGATTTGGCCCAAAACATACACCAGGGTCCTCAGGAGTTAGAGCTTGCTGCTTGCTGATCAAACTAACTGCACATCTGAGGCGCGAAAATAGGCCCCGCCCATCTCACTCGATGTCTCCACAGCCTTACAGAACCGCACCAGAGCGGTTATAACTAGCCATGTGGGTTCTGAGACCCAAAAGTTAAGCCATGTGTGCCCTTAATAAAGCTGCCCAAAACGTTATTGCCCACAAAAATGTTAAAGCACTCCCTAGTCAAAAAACGTTTGCTCCCAAACATTTGCAATTCAGTGTCAACCATATTTGTAATTGGCCCCATATGAAAGATAAGTAATGCCCTTCTTATAGCTCTAGGATTACTGCTTACCCTTACCCTCCTGGGAATAATGTCAGCCTTTCTGAAATACACAGTCTCTCCAGAAAAATATGACTGAACATACCGCATTGCTGCATAGAATGAAACCGTTCCTCACACTGAAGTTTCCTGTACTCCTCAGCCTCTGTGGGAACAGCAATGGATCTTAGTTACAAATGCTAAGATCATCATCCTCCAGGCAGCAGTCTTCATCCATCTGCTGCCTGAGAGTAAATAGTACACACCGGTACCATTCAACATAACAAACTCTTGCATGAAGAAATTAAAAAACATAATTTATGCTTACCTGATAAATTCCTTTCTCCTGTAGTGTAGTCAGTCCACGGGTCATCCATTACTTATGGAATATTTCTCTTCCTAACAGGAAACTGCAAGAGAATTACCCAGCAGAGCTTGCTATATAGCTCCTCCCCTCACCTATCATAGTCAGTCATTCGACCAAAGCAGACGAGAAAGGAGGAACCATAGGGTACAGTGGTGACTGGAGTTTAATTAAAATTTAGACCTGCCGTAAAAACAGGGCGGGCCGTGGACTGACTACACTACAGGAGAAAGGAATTTATCAGGTAAGCATAAATTATGTTTTCTCCTGTTAAGTGTAGTCAGTCCACGGGTCATCCATTACTTATGGAATACCAATACCAAAGCTAAAGTACACGGATGAAGGGAGGGACAAGGCAGGAACATTAAACAGAAGGAACCACTGCCTGAAGTACCTTTCTCCCAAAAATAGCCTCCGACGAAGCAAAAGTGTCAAATTTGTAAAATTTTGAAAAAGTGTGAAGCGAAGACCAAGTCGCAGCTTTGCAAATCTGTTCAACAGAGGCCTCATTTTTAAAGGCCCAGGTGGAAGCCACAGCTCTAGTAGAATGAGCTGTAATCCTTTCAGGAGGCTGCTGTCCAGCAGTCTCATAGGCTAAGCGTATTATGCTACGAAGCCAAAAAGAGAGAGAGGTAGCCGAAGCCTTTTGACCTCTCCTCTGTCCAGAGTAAATGACAAACAGGGAAGAAGTTTGACGAAAATCCTTAGTTGCCTGCAAATAGAATTTCAGGGCACGGACTACGTCCAGATTATGCAAAAGTCGTTCCTTCTTTGAAGAAGGGTTAGGACACAGAGATGGAACAACAATCTCTTGATTGATATTCCTGTTAGTAACTACCTTAGGTAAGAACCCAGGTTTAGTACGCAGGACTACCTTGTCTGAATGAAAAATCAGATAAGGAGAATCACAATGTAAGGCAGATAACTCAGAGACTCTTCGAGCCGAGGAAATAGCCATCAAAAACAGAACTTTCCAAGATAACAACTTGATATCAATGGAATGAAGGGGTTCAAATGGAACGCCTTGAAGAACATTAAGAACTAAGTTTAAGCTCCACGGCGGAGCAACAGACTTAAACACAGGCTTAATCCTAGTTAAAGCCTGACAGAAAGCCTGAACGTCTGGAACTTCAGCCAGACGTTTGTGTAGAAGAATAGACAGAGCAGAAATCTGTCCCTTTAACGAACTAGTAGATAAGCCCTTTTCTAAACCCTCTTGTAGAAAGGACAATATCCTAGGAATCCTAACCTTACTCCATGAGTAACTCTTGGATTCGCACCAACGTAAATATGTACGCCATATTTTATGGTAAATTTTTTCCTAGCCTGTATTAAGGTATCAATAACCGCCTCCGAGAAACCACGCTTTGATAGAGTCAAGCGTTCAATCTCCATGCAGTCAGCCTCAGAGAAATTAGATTTGGATGTTTGAAAGGACCCTGAATTAGAAGGTCCTGTCTCAGAGGCAGAGACCACGGTGGACAGGACGACATGTCCACTAGGTCTGCATACCAGGTCCTGCGTGGCCACGCAGGCGCTTGATGTTGTCCGACTGAAATCTGATGAACCTCAGAGTTGCTAACTGAGGCCAAACTAGGAGAGCATTGAATATTGCTCTTAACTCCAGAATATTTATTGGGAGGAGTTTCTCCTCCTGAGTCCATAATCCCTGAGCTTTCAGGGAATTCCAGACTGCTCCCCAGCCTAGAAGGCTGGCGTCTGTTGTTACAATCGTCCAATCTGGCCTGCGAAAGGTCATCCCCTTGGACAGATGTGGCCGAGAGAGCCACCATAGAAGAGAATCTCTGGTCCTTTGATCCAGATTTAGTAGGGGGGACAAATCTGAGTAATCCCCGTTCCACTGACTTAGCATGCACAATTGCAGCGGTCTGAGATGCAGGCGCGCAAATGGTACTATGTCCATTGCCGCTACCATTAAGGCGATTACTTCCATGCACTGAGCTACTGACGGGTGTGGAATGGAGTGAAGGACACGGCAAGCATTTAGAAGTTTTAATAACCTGGCCTCTGTCAGGTAAATTTTCATCTCTACAGAATCTATAAGAGTCCCTAGAAAGGGAACTCTTGTAAGTGGTAATAGAGAACTCTTTTCCACGTTCACCTTCCACCCATGCGACCTCAGAAATGCCAGAACTATCTCTGTATGAGACGTGGCAGTTTGAAAACTTGACGCTTGTATCAGAATGTCGTCTAGGTACGGAGTCTCCGCTATGCCTCGCGGTCTTAGTACCGCCAGAAGTGATCCTAGAATTTTTGTAAAGATTCTTGGGGCCGTAGCTAATCCGAAGGGAAGAGCTACAAACTGGTAATGCCTGTCTAGGAAGGCAAATCTCAGATACCGGTAATGGTCCTTGTGAATCGGTATGTGAAGGTAAGCATCCTTTAAGTCCACCGTGGTCATGTACTGACCCTCTTGGATCATGGGAAGGATGGTTCGAATAGTTTCCATTTTGAATGATGGAACCCTTAGAAATTTGTTTAGGATTTTTAAGTCCAAGATTGGTCTGAAGGTTCCCTCTTTTTTTGGGAACCACAAATAGATTTGAATAGAATCCCTGCCCGTGTTCCGTCCGCGGAACTGGGTGGATTACCCCCATTAGTAAGAGGTCTTGTACACAGCGTAGAAACGCCTCTTTCTTTGTTTGGTTTGCTAATAACCTTGAAAGATGAAATCTCCCCCGTGGAGGAGAAGTTTTGAAGTCCAGGAGATATCCCTGAGATATGATCACCAACGCCCAGGGATCCTGGACATCTCTTGCCCAAGCCTGGGCGAAGAGAGAAAGTCTGCCCCCCACTAGATCCGTTTCCGGATAGGGGGCCCTCTCTTCATGCTGTCTTGGGGGCAGCAGCAGGTTTCTTGGCCTGCTTGCCCCTGTTCCAGGACTGGTTAACTTTCCAGCCCTGCCTGTAACGAGCAACAGCTCCTTCCTGTTTTGGAGCGGAGGAAGTTGATGCTGCTCCTGCCTTGAAGTTACGAAAGACACGAAAATTAGACTGTTTGGCCTTTGATTTGGCCCTGTCCTGAGGTAGAGCATGGCCCTTACCTCCCGTAATGTCAGCAATAATTTCTTTCAAGCCGGGCCCGAATAAGGTCTGCCCTTTGAAAGGAATATTAAGCAATTTGGATTTAGAAGTCACGTCAGCTGACCAGGATTTAAGCCACAGCGCTCTGCGTGCTTGAATGGCGAATCCGGAGTTCTTAGCCGTAAGTTTGGTTAAGTGTACGACGGCATCAGAAACAAATGAGTTAGCTAGCTTAAGGGTTTTAAGCTTGTTCATAATTTCATCCAATGGAGCTGTGCGAATGGTCTCTTCCAGAGACTCAAACCAGAATGCCGCCGCAGCAGTAACAGGCGCAATGCATGCAAGGGGTTGTAATATAAAACCTTGTTGAACAAACATTTTCTTAAGGTAACCCTCTAACTTTTTATCCATTGGATCTGAAAAAGCACAGCTATCCTCCACCGGGATAGTGGTGCGCTTAGCCAAAGTAGAAACTGCTCCCTCCACCTTAGGGACCGTCTGCCATAAGTCCCGTGTGGTGGCGTCTATAGGAAACATTTTTCTAAATATAGGAGGTGGTGAAAAGGGCACACCGGGTCTATCCCACTCCTTGTTAACAATTTCTGTAAGCCTTTTAGGTATAGGAAAAGCGTCAGTACACACCGGTACCGCAAAATATTTATCCAGCCTACATACTTTCTCTGGAATTGTAACTGTGTTACAATCATTCAGAGCCGCTAATACCTCCCCTAGCAATACGCGGAGGTTCTCAAGCTTAAATTTAAAATTTGAAATTTCTGAATCCAGTTTACCCGGATCAGACCCGTCACCCACAGAATGAATCTCTCCGTCCTCATGTTCTGCAAATTGTGACGCAGTATCAGACATGGCTCTACCATTATCAGCGCGCTCTGTTCTAACTCCAGAGTGATCGCGCTTACCTCTTAATTCTGGCAATTTAGACAGTACTTCTGTCATAACAGTAGCCATGTCTTGCAAAGTGATTTGTATGGGCCGCCCTGATGTACTTGGCGCCACAATATCACGCACCTCCTGAGCGGGAGGCGAAGGTACTGACACGTGAGGAGAGTTAGTCGGCATAACTTCCCCCTCGTTGTCTGGTGATAATTTCTTAACATATAAAGTTTGACTTTTATTTAAAGTGACATCTATACATTGAGTGCACAAATTTCTATTGGGCTCCACATTGGCCTTTAAACATAGTGAACAAAGAGATTCATCTGAGTCAGACATGTTTAAACAAAACTAGCAATGAGACTAGCAAACTTGGAAATATTTTTCAAAATTAATTTACAAGCAATATAAAAAACGTTACTGTGCCTTTAAGAAGCACAGAAAAACTAACACAGTTGAAATAACAATGATCAAAAATAGTTATAGCAACCAAATTTTCACAGTAAATGTATTAAGTTAGCAAAGGATTGCACCCACCAGCAAATGGATGATTAACCCCTTAGTACCCAAAAACGGATAACAATTATGTAATTAACGTTTTTCTCACAGTCAAATACACTGTCACAGGACTACTGTGACTGATTACCTCCCTCAAAATGGATTTTGAAGACCCCTGAGCTCTCTAGAGACGATCTGGATCATGGAGGATGAAGTAGACAGATTGTGACTGAATATTTACTGTGTAAAAAAGCGCTAAAATAGACCCCTCCCACTCATATTACAACAGTGGGGAAGCTCAGAAACTGTTTCTATGCAGAAAACAAAAATGGCCATGTGGTAAAAATCATGCCCCAATAAGTTTTATCACCAAGTACCTCACAAAAACGATTAACAAGCCAGTAAAACGTTTTAAACATACATTTAAAAGTTATGTATTATTATTTACAAGCCTGCTACCAGTTGCTTTTACTGCAGTTCAGGCTCATACATTATTTCAGTATTTACAGTATTTTCAGAGTCAATTCCATTCCTTAGAAAATACATTCAGTGCACACACACTCATCAGCCTAATACCAGTCGCTATCACTGCATTTAAGGCTGAACTTACTTTACAATGGTATCAGCAGTATTTTCTCAGTCAATTCCATTCCCCAGAAAATAAATTACTGCGCATACCTCATTTGTTGCAGGGGAGCCCTGCATGCTATTCCCCTTCTCTGAAAGTACCTCACGCCTCAGATGAGAAACAGCCAGTGGATCTTAGTTACGTCTGCTAAGACCATAGAAAGAAACCCAGGCAGATTCTTCTTCTAATGCTGCCTGAGAATAAACAGCACACTCCGGTGCCATTTAAAAATAACAAACTTTTGATTGTAGAAATAAACTAAGTTAAAAAAACACCACAGATCTCTCACAGCTTCCTACTAGTTAGGCTGCAAGAGAATGACTGACTATGATAGGTGAGGGGAGGAGCTATATAGCAAGCTCTGCTGGGTAATTCTCTTGCAGTTTCCTGTTAGGAAGAGAAATATTCCATAAGTAATGGATGACCCGTGGACTGACTACACTTAACAGGAGAAACTAATATTTTATCACCTCTTTCACTTTACCCTTCCTAGTACTTAGAGTAGGCAAAGAGAATCACTGGGGGGTGGAGCTAAGGGAGGAGCTATATAGACAGCTCTGCTGTGGTGCTCTTTGCCACTTCCTGTTAGCAGGAGGACTATATCCCACAAGTAAAGGATGAATCTGTGGACTCGTCTTACCTTTATAGAAGAAATAAAGGGTTAAAGAATATGTTGATACAGATGGAATTTAAGGGACATTCTAGCCAAACCTGAAATTCACATTTCAGTTTTGAATAGAAGCATTTAGTTTAATGCATCTATTATTGAGAAAACAGAATTTATGCTTACCTGATAAATTACTTTCTCTTGCGGTGTATCCAGTCCACGCATTCATCCTTACTTGTGGGATATTCTCATTCCCTACAGGAAGTGGCAAAGAGAGCACACAGCAGAGCTGTCCATATAGCTCCCCCTCGGGCTCCGCCCCCCCAGTCATTCGACCGACGGTTAGGAGAAAAAGGAGAACCATAGTGTGCAGTGGTGACTGTAGTTTAAACAAGAAATTTTAACCTGACTTAATTGCCAAGGCGGGCCGTGGACTGGATACACCGCAAGAGAAAGTAATTTATCAGGTAAGCATAAATTCTGTTTTCTCTTGCAAGGTGTATCCAGTCCACGGATTCATCCTTACTTGTGGGATACCAATACCAAAGCTTTAGGACACGGATGAAGGGAGGGAACAAGACAGGTAACCTAAACGGAAGGCACCACTGCTTGCAAAACCTTTCTCCCAAAAATAGCCTCCGAAGAAGCAAAAGTATCGAATTTGTAAAATTTGGCAAAAGTATGCAGTGAAGACCAAGTCGCTGCCTTACAAATCTGTTCAACAGAAGCCTCATTCTTGAAAGCCCATGTGAAAGCCACAGCTCTGGTAGAATGAGCGGTAATTCGTTCAGGAGGCTGCTGTCCAGCAGTCTCATAAGCCAATCGGATAATGCTTTTTAGCCAGAAGGAGAGAGAGGTAGCAGTCGTTTTTAGACCTCTGCTCTTACCAGAATAGACAACAAACAAGGATGATGCTTGTCTGAAATCTTTAGTTGCTTTTAAATAGAATTTCAAAGCACGAACCACATCAAGATTGTGTAATAGCCGTTCCTTCTTATAAGCTGGATTAGGACACAGAGAAGGAACAATGATTTCCTGGTTAATATTCTTATTAGAAACCACTTTAGGAAGAAAACCAGGTTTGGTACGCAAAACTACCTTATCTGCATGGAATACCAGATAGGGTGAATTACACTGCAAAGCAGACAATTCTGAAACTCTTCGAGCAGAAGATATAGCTACCAAAAACAAAACTTTCCAAGATAATAACTTAATATCTATGGAATGTAAAGGTTCAAACGGAACCCCTTGAAGAACTGAAAGAACTAAATTTAGACTCCATGGAGGAGCCACAGGCTTATAGACAGGCTTGATTCTGACTAAAGCCTGTGCAAACGCTTGAACGTCTGGTACTTCTGCCAGACGCTTGTGTAACAGGATAGTCAGAGCAGATATCTGTCCCTTTAAGGAACTAGCTGACAAACCTTTCTCCAATCCTTCTTGGAGAAAAGACAATATCCTTGGAATCCTAATCTTACTCCACGAGTAACCCTTGGATTCACACCAACAAAGATATTTCTGCCATATCTTATGGTAAATTTTCCTGGTGACAGGCTTTCTAGCCTGGATCAGAGTATCTATAACTGATTCAGAGAACCCACATATGATAGAATTAAGCGTTCAATCTCCAGGCAGTCAGTTGCAGAGAAACTAGATTTGGATGCTTGAATGGACCCTGTATTAGAAGATCCTGCCTCGATGGCAGTGTCCATGGTGGAACAGATGACATGTCCACTAGGTCTGCATACCAAGTCCTGCGTGGCCACGCAGGCGCTATCAGAATTACCGAAGCCTTCTCCTGTTTGATTCTGGCTACCAGCCGAGGGAGAAGGGGAAACGGTGGAAAGACATAAGCCAGATTGAAGGACCAAGGCGCTACTAGAGCATCTATCAATTCCGCCTTGGGGTCCCTGGACCTGGAACCTTAAAGAGGAAGTTTGGTATTCTGACGGGACGCCATCAGATCCAATTCTGGAATGCCCCATAGCTGGGTCAGCTGAGCAAAAACCTCCGGGTGGAGTTCCCACTCCCCCGGGTGAAAAGTCTGACGACTTAGAAAATCCGCCTCCCAGTTGTCTACTCCTGGGATGTGAATTGCAGATAGATGGCAGGAGTGATCCTCCGCCCACCTGATAATTTTGGTTACTTCCTTCATCGCTAGGGAGCGCTACAGTCGTGATGTTGTCCGACTGAAATCTGATGAATTTGGCCGCCGCTAGTTGAGGCCATGCCTGGAGCGTGTTGAATATCGCTCTCAGTTCCAAAATGTTTATCGGGAGAAGAGACTCTTCCTGAGACCATAGGCCCTGAGCTTTCAGGGAGTCCCAGACCGCGCCCCAGCCTAACAGACTGGCGTCGGTCGTTACAATGATGCACTCCGGTCTGCGGAAGCACATTCCCTGAGACAGGTGATCCTGAGACAACCACCAGAGAAGAGAATCTCTGGTTTTCTGGTCCAGTTGTATTTGAGGAGACAAATCTGCATAATCCCCATTCCACTGTTTGAGCATGCACAGTTGCAGTGGTCTGAGATGTATTCGGGCAAAAGGAACTACGTCCATTGCCGCAACCATTAATCTGATTACCTCCATGCACTGAGCTACAGAAGGCCGAGGAATGGAATGAAGAACTCGGCAAGTAGTTAAAAGCTTTAACTTACTGACCTCCGTCAGAAATATTTTCATTTCTACCGAGTCTATTAGTGTTCCCAGGAAGGGAACCCTTGTGAGCGGGGACAGAGAACTTTTTTCGACGTTCACCTTCCACCCGTGAGACCTTAGAAAGGCCAGAACAATCTCCGTATGAGCCTTGGCTCTGTGAAAAGACGACGCCTGTATTAAGATGTCATCTAGATAAGGTGCTACTGCAATGCCCCGCGGTCTTAGTACCGCTAGAAGGGACCCTAGCACCTTTGTGAAAATTCTGTGGTGGCCAACCCGAAGGGAAGGGCCACGAACTGGTAATGCTTGTCCAGAAAGGCGAACCTTAGGAACTGATGGTGATCCTTGTGGATAGGAATATGAAGGTACGCATCCTTTAGATCCACGGTAGTCATATATTGACCTTCCTGGATCATCGGTAAGATTGTCCGAATGGTCTCCATTTTGAATGATGGAACTCTGAGGAATTTGTTTAGAATTTTTAGATCCAGGAGTGGTCTGAAAGTTCCTTCCTTTTTGGGAACCACAAACAGGTTTGAGTAAAATCCCAGTCCTTGTTCTGTAAGTGGAACTGGATAGATCACTCCCATTTTGAGTAGATCTTCTACACAGCGTAAGAACGCCTCTTTCTTTGTCTGGTCTGTAGACAGACGAGAAATGTGGAACCTTCCCCTTGGAGGAGAGTCCTTGAATTCTAGAAGATATCCCTGAGCAACGATCTCTAATGCCCAGGGATCTGGAACATCTCTTGCCCAAGCCTGAGCAAAGAGAGAGAGTCTGCCCCCTACTAGATCCGGTCCCGGATCGGGGGCTACCCCTTCATGCTGTCTTAGTAGCAGCCGCAGGCTTTTTGGCCTGCTTACCTTTGTTCCAGCCCTGCAAAGGTTTCCAGGTTGCTTTGGGCTGTGAAGCGTTACCCTCTTGCTTTGCGGTTGCAGAGGTTGAAGTAGGACCGCTCCTGAAGTTGCGAAAGGAGCGAAAATTAGCCTTGTTTTTGGCCTTAAAAGGTCTATTTTGCGGGAGGGCATGGCCCTTTCCCCCAGTGATATCCGAAATAATCTCTTTCAACTCGGGACCGAAAAGGGTCTTTCCCTTGAAAGGAATATTTAGTAATTTTGTTTTGGACGACACGTCGGCCAACCATGATTTGAGCCAAAGCGCTCTGCGCGCCATGATGGCAAAACCGGAATTTTTCGCCGCTAGCTTAGCTAATTGCAAAGCGGCATCTGTGATAAAAGAATTAGCCAGTTTTAGAGCATTAATTCTATCCATGACTTCGTCATATTTAGTCTCCCTCTGGAGTGACTCCTCCAGCGCCTCAAACCAAAAAGCCGCTGCAGTAGTTACAGGAATAATGCAGGCAATAGGTTGGAGAAGGAAACCTTGTTGAACAAATATTTTCTTTAGTAAACCTTCTAATTTTTTATCCATAGGATCTTTGAAAGCACAACTGTCTTCAATTGGTATGGTTGTGCGCTTGGCTAGTGTTGAAACTGCCCCCTCTACCTTAGGGACTGTCTGCCATTTTCTTAAAGATGGGGGGGGGAACAAAAGGTACACCTGGTCTCTCCCACTCCCTAGCCACAATATCCGCCACCCTCTTCGGTATCGGAAACGCATCAGTGTATACAGGGACTTCTAGATATTTGTCCATTTTACACAATTTCTCTGGGACCACCATGGGGTCGCAATCATCCAGCGTGGCTAATACCTCCTTAAGCAGCACGCGGAGGTGTTCCAGCTTAAATTTAAACGCTAAGGAATCTGATTCTGCCCGCTGAGAAACCTTTCCTGTGTCAGAAATTTCTCCCTCGGACAGCACATCCCTCACCGCCACATCAGAGTGTTGTGAGGGTACAACAGATAAACCCTCCAAAGCTTCTGATTGCTCATACTCTGTTCTTAAAACCGAGCTATCATGCTTTTTAGGAAAAACTGGCAGTTTGGATAGAAATGCCGCAAGGGAATTATCCATGACTGCTGCTAATTGTTGTAATGTAATAGGGGCCAATGCGCTAGAGGTACTAGGCATCGCTTGCGCGGGCGTAAATGGTGTCGACACATGGGGAGAGGAAGGTGGGCTATCCTTGTTACCTTCTGTCAAAGAATCATCTTGGGCTACATTCTTAAGTGACACAACATGATCTTTAAAATGCATAGATAAATTAGCACACTTAAAACACAAATGTAATGGGGGTTCCACCATGGCTACTAAACACATAGAGCAACGTCTATCTGTAGGCTCAGACATGTTAAACAGACTTAGACAGCACTCAAATACTAAAATATACAATTTGAGAAAAAACGGTACTGTGCCTTTAAATAATAAAAAGCGCACACTTTTTTACTAAATCTTAAAAAATGATCCGATCTTTCTGAAATTTTTACCACACGATATTAATGCTTTGGAATGATTGCACAGCGAATTGCAAGTCAATTAACCCCTTAATGCCCAAACCGGAGCAACCTAAAGCTGACAACCGGTTAGCAAACTACAGCACCGTGCCACAGCAATCTGCTGTGGCCCTACCTGCCCCTGGGGATTAGTTTGATGGAAAATAAGCCTCTATGAAGTCCTCAAGTAGTCTTTGGACCCTCCACGTGAAGTTGCATGAAGATGTCTGCAATATCAACTGCGCAACTGAGGCGCAAATTTTAGGCCCCCTCCCTCTCCACTCCGGAGTTGTGGGACCTTCAAAATCCTAAATAGGTGTCTAAAAATATGCCATGTGGAACCAAACCCCATAAAACACTACAAAAGTAATAAAAACTTGTATAATGATTATATAATATTATATTTCACTATAAAATAATCGATTGCCCTTTAACAGTGTCCACCAGTCTTTGAGCCCTGTTAATTAAGCCTTCCTTCCATACTGAGTCTCAGAATATGGCTTACCTTCCCCACATGGGGATTCTTGTCAGTCTTCTAGCATTACTAAGTCTTGACTAGAAAAAAATGACTGAACATACCTTATAGCAGTTAAGCCTGCAAACTGTTCCCCCCAACTGAAGTTTTCTGGTACTCCTCAGTCCTGCGTGGGAACAGCAGTGGATTTTAGTTACAACATGCTAAAATCATTTTCCTCTCAGCAGAATTCTTCATCACTTTCTGCCAGAGAGTAAATAGTACAAACCGGCACTATTTAAAAATAACAAACTTTTGATTGAAGAAATAAAAACTACAAATCTAATACCACATTCACTTTACCCTCCCGTGGAGATGCTACTTGTTAGAGCGGCAAAGAGAATGACTGGGGGGGGCGGAGCCAGAGGGGGAGCTATATGGACAGCTCTGCTGTGTGCTCTCTTTGCCACTTCCTGTAGGGAATGAGAATATCCCACAAGTAAGGATGAATCTGTGGACTGGATACACCTTGCAAGAGAAATGTATGTTCAACAGTTATTTTTTAAACTATATTAATTTTTTCCCATATCGCCCAGCCCTAGTTAGGGTTAATGTGTGACCTTGCAGGTTTAGTTAGGGATAATGCGCGACCTTGCAGGTTTGGTTAGGGTTAATGCGTGACCTTGCAGGTTTGGATAAGGTTAATGCGTGACCTTGCAGGTTTGGTTAGGGTTAATGTGTGACCTTGCAGGTTTGGTTAGGGTTAATGTGTGACCTTGCAGGTTTGGTTAGGGTTAATGCGTGACCTTGCAGGTTTGGTTAGGGATAATGCGTGACCTTGCAGGTTTGGATAGGGTTAATGCGTGACCTTGCAGGTTTGGATAGGGTTAATGCGTGACCTTGCAGGTTTGGATAGGGTTAATGCGTGATCTTGCAGGTTTGGTTAGGGATAATGTGTGACCATGCAGGTTTGGTTAGGGATAATGCGTGACCTTGCAGGTTTGGATAGGGTTAATGCGTGATCTTGCAGGTTTGGTTAGGGTTAATGTGTGACCTTGCAGGTTTGGTTAGGGATAATGTGTGACCTTGCAGGTTTGGATAGGGTTAATGCGTGACCTTGCAGGTTTGGATAGGGTTAATGCGTGACCTTGCAGGTTTGGATAGGGTTAATGCGTGACCTTGCAGGTTTGGTTAGGGTTAATGCGTGACCTTGAAGGTTTGGTTAGGGTTAATGTGTGACCTTGCAGGTTTGGTTAGGGTTAATGCGTGACCTTGCAGGTTTGGTTAGGGATAATGCGTGACCTTGCAGGTTTGGATAGGGTTAATGCGTGACCTTGCAGGTTTGGATAGGGTTAATGCGTGATCTTGCAGGTTTGGTTAGGGTTAATGTGTGACCTTGCAGGTTTGGTTAGGGTTAATGTGTGACCTTGCAGGTTTAGTTAGGGTTAATATGTGACCTTGCAGGTTTGGTTAGGGATAATGCGTGACCTTGCAGGTTTGGATAGGTTTAATGCGTGACCTTGCAGGTTTGGATAGGGTTAATGCGTGACCTTGCAGGATTGGATAGGGTTAATGCGTGACCTTGCAGGTTTGGTTAGGGTTAATGTGTGACCTTGCAGGTTTGGTTAGGGTTAATATGTGACCTTGCAGGTTTGGTATATAACATTCCACAGAAATGAGCAGTGAGATGCTTCTGTGCGCTGTCTAAAGTAAAGGGGTCAGTACAAGGCTGCAGAAAACAGAGAGGGGTATAGTGAATGAGGTAGGAAGTGGGTTGGAGGTTAAGGAAGAAGGGAAGGCTGTAGATAACAGGAGAGACGTAAAGTGAATGAGGTAGGAAGTGGATTGGAGGTTGAGGAAGGGAAGGCTGCAGATAACAGGAGAGGGGTATAGTGAATGAGGTAGGAAGTGGGTTGGAGGTTAGGAAGCAAGGGAAGGCTGCAGATAACAGAGAGGGGTATAGTGAATGAGGTAGGAAGTGGGTTGGAGGTTAAAGCTTAAGGGAAGGCTGCAGATTACAAAGAGGGGTAAAGTGAACGACGTAGGAAGTGGGTTGGAGGTAGGGTTGCACCGTTACCGATACTAGTATCGGTATCGGTGCCGATACCAAGTATTTGCATGAGTACTTGTACTCATGCAAATGCACCGATACTTAAACCGATACCTCCACTTCCTAACCATACATCATCTTGTGGAGTTTTTCAAACTGCATGTTCCCATTTCATTTAAGCTGGAGTGGAAACTTTACTAAAACTTGTTCACTTCTGTTCTGCCAATGCAAATTGCTGTTATTTGTATTATTGTACGTCAGAGCAGTGCTCCAAAAGCCGCTACTATACACCTCGTTCAGGCAAACCCCTAAAGTACTGGGCAGTTAATAAACTGAGATTTCCAGCTCTGGCTAAAATGGCCCAAAAATATATTTCTGCCCCATGCAGTAGTGTGAAAAGTGAAAGACAGTTCAGCTTAGCGTCAAACGTCCTTACTGATAGCAGAAACAGACTTATAGCGGAACATGCAGAGATGCTTCTGTTCATTAAAAAGAACTTGCCACTAACTTTTACAAAATATTCAAATAGCTAGATTGCACGTTATACTGCTAGTTCTCATCTTGAACAAGTATGTTCAAAACATACTGTACTCTGAGGACTGGGAATAAAAAGCAGCCCTGGAAAAATATGAAGACCAGTCCTATTTTCTGTTGAGTCAGAAGAATTCAAATGCCCCATTTTTCTCAAAAGGGATTACTGGGACACTCCATTCCCAATATTTTTTCCAGAATTAAATTATATTACTTTGTATTAAATACAAATGTCAGATTAATGTTATATAGGCACCATACAACCCAACTGCATCCAGTAATCACCCCTTTAAATTGTAACTTTCCAGCCACAGCTGCTGCAGCTGTTATTTATTGTTGTCATTATTAATATATTTGATTGTAATATTTTTTTATTTATAAACATGTTCTGTGAACTTTGTGACAACAAATAAAACTTTTATTATTTCAAAATGTCTTGAGTTACAGCTCATAATTATAAAGAAGATATCTTGATTCATTAGTCTGCATTGTGCTTGGAAAACTGTCATGATATTAAAAAAGAAGTATCGGTAATTGGTATCTGTGAGTATTTGAAAAAAAGTATCGGTACTTGGTCTTAAAAAAATGGTATCGGTGCAACCCTAGTTGGAGGTTAAAGTGAAGGTCCATTTTGATGGATCGGTGCCCGGTTTTTAATAAACCTATTAAAAACAAGGGCACTTTAATTCATCAAAATGGACCTTCACTTTAAAGAGGAAGGAAAGGCCGCAGATAACAGGAGAGGGGTAAAGTGAATGAGGTAGGAAGTGGGTTGGAGGTTAAGGAGGAAGGGAAGGCTGCAGATAACAGGAGAGGGGTATAGTGAATGAGGTAGGAAGAGGGTTGGAGGTTAAGCAGGAAGGGAAGGCTGTAGATAACAGGAGAGGGGTAAAGTGAATGAGGTAGGAAGAGGGTTGGAGGTTAAAGAGGAAGGAAAGGCTGCAGATAACAGGAGAGGGGTATAGAGAATGAGGTAGGAAGTGGGTTGGAGGTTAAGGAGGAAGGGAAGGCTGCAGATAACAGGAGAGGGGTATAGTGAATGAGGTAGGAAGAGGGTTGGAGGTTAAGGAGGAAGGGAAGGCTGTAGATAACAGGAGAGGGGTAAAGTGAATGAGGTAGGAAGAGGGTTGGAGGTTAAGGAGGAAGGGAAGGCTGTAGATAACAGGAGAGGGGTATAGAGAATGAGGTAGGAAGTGGGTTGGAGGTTGAGGAAGGGAAGGAAAGGAAAGGCTGAAGATAACACAGAGGGGTAAAGTGAATGAGGTAGGGAGTGGGTTGGAGGTTGAGGAAGGGAAGGCTGTAGATAACAGAGAGGGGTAAACTGAATGAGGTAGGAAGTGGGTTGGAGGTTGAGGAAGGGAAGGCCGCAGATAACAGGAGAGGGGTAAAGTGAATGAGGTAGGAAGTGGGTTGGAGGTTAAAGAGGAAGGGAAGGCTGTAGATAACAGGAGAGGGGTAAAGTGAATGAGGTAGGAAGTGGGTTGGAGGTTGAGGAAGGGAAGGCTGCCGATAACACAGAGGGGTAAAGTGAATGAGGTAGGAAGTGGGTTGGAGGTTAAGGAGGAAGGGAAGGCTGCAGATAACAGGAGAGGGGTAAAGTGAATGAGGTAGGAAGAGGGTTGAAGGTTAAGGAGGAAGGGAAGGCTGCAGATAACAGGAGAGGGGTAAAGTGAATGAGGTAGGAAGTGGGTTGGAGGTTAAGAAGGAAGGGAAGACTGCAGATAACAGGAGAGGGGTAAACTGAATGAGGTAGGAAGTGGGTTGGAGGTTGAGGAAGGGAAGGCTGTAGATAACAGAGAGAGGGGTATAGAGAATGAGGTAGGAAGTGGGTTGAAGGTTAAGCAGGAAGGGAAGACTGCAGATAACAGGAGAGGGGTAAACTGAATGAGGTAGGAAGTGGGTTGGAGGTTGAGGAAGGGAAGGCTGTAGATAACAGGAGAGGGGTATAGAGAATGAGGTAGGAAGTGGGTTGGAGGTTAAGAAGGAAGGGAAGACTGCAGATAACAGGAGAGGGGTAAACTGAATGAGGTAGGAAGTGGGTTGGAGGTTGAGGAAGGGAAGGAAAGGCTGTAGATAACAGAGAGGGGTAAACTGAATGAGGTAGGAAGTGGGTTGGAGGTTGAGGAAGGGAAGGCTGTAGATAACAGAGAGAGGGGTAAACTGAATGAGGTAGGAAGTGGGTTGGAGGTTGAGGAAGGGAAGGCCGCAGATAACAGGAGAGAGGGGTAAAGTGAATGAGGTAGGAAGTGGGTTGGAGGTTAAGGAGGAAGGGAAGGCTGTAGATAACAGGAGAGGGGTATAGAGAATGAGGTAGGAAGTGGGTTGGAGGTTGAGGAAGGGAAGGAAAGGCTGCAGATAACACAGAGGGGTAAAGTGAATGAGGTAGGAAGTGGGTTGGAGGTTAAGCAGGAAGGGAAGGCTGCAGATAACAGGAGAGGGGTATAGAGAATGAGGTAGGAAGTGGGTTGACGGTTAAGCAGGAAGGGAAGGCTGCAGATAACAGGAGAGGGGTATAGAGAATGAGGTAGGAAGTGGGTTGAAGGTTAAGCAGGAAGGGAAGGCTGCAGATAACAGGAGAGGGGTATAGTGAATGAGGTAGGAAGTGGGTTGGAGGTTAAAGAGGAAGGGAAGGCTGTAGATAACAGGAGAGGGGTAAAGTGAATGAGGTAGGAAGAGGGTTGAAGGTTAAGGAGGAAGCGAAAGGCTGCAGATAACAGGAGAGGGGTAAAGTGAATGAGGTAGGAAGAGGGTTGGAGGTTGAGGAAGGGAAGGCTGCAGATAACAGGAGAGGGGTATAGAGAATGAGGTAGGAAGTGGGTTGAAGGTTAAGCAGGAAGGGAAGGCTGTAGATAACAGGAGAGGGGTATAGAGAATGAGGTAGGAAGTGGGTTGGAGGTTAAGGAGGAAGGAAAGGCTGCAGATAACAGGAGAGGGGTATAGAGAATGAGGTAGGAAGTGGGTTGGAGGTTAAGGAGGAAGCGAAAGGCTGCAGATAACAGAGAGGGGTTTAGTGAATGAGGTAGGAGAGGGGATCACCGTAGGAAAGGCGAGGTGAGCCCTGTGGGACAAAGTGAGGGAATAAGAGGCCTAACTTTTAGATGACAAATACTGAATGAAGGTGAAAGCCCTAGGACCATGTAATGTAGAGGAAAGGGACAGAGGGAAGGTGAGGGAGGAGCAGAGAGAGGGTGACCGTAGGAAAGGTGAGGTGATCCCCGTGGGACAAGCTGTAGGAATCTGGGGCCTTACCTTGTGATGACAAAGGTTGAATGAAGGGGATGCCCTTGGACTTCTCCCCTCTGGGCCCTGTGAAGCAGAGGAGAGGGACTCCAGGTAGCCAAGATCAAAAGATGCTGGTGCTTTGTCTTTAGTAACCCCAGGCTGCTGCTTTGTTCTGTTCCCCACCCTGGTCTGTGATTCCCTGATTTGATGTTTGATGGTAGCCTGCTCCCTGGGATAACATTCTGCTTGCACACATTTGGCCGGCTTTTGCCTTTCCACTGAGCTTTTCCTACCCCCTCTGTGCCCTGGCAATCCTTCCCTCCAGCTCCCATCTTTCTCTGAATGTTCTCTTTTGCACCCATCCTCCTCTGTATCCGTCTTGTTACTGCAGCTGGGAGATTCCTCATCTGTGCTGCCCCCAGCTGCCCTCCTACTGCTGCCCCTACTAGTGGGGCTTAGCACCCTAGAGGTGATCTCGTCTAGGAATTGAGAGAACTTGGCTTTGTCCTGCTGGTTTTTTATGTCTGGTGAAGGGGTTTTCTCTCTCCCGCACTCCCCCTGAGCAAGAGAAAGGACCAATGGGGAGCGCAGCCTCTCTGTTTTTTGACTAGGGCAGAATTTGGCTTCACTTTTCAGGTTTAGAGGGCCTGGATGTTTCAGAATGCTTTTAAGAGGCTGAGAGCAGGGAGACTGGCGACTTTTCCTAGGTTCAAGTACCTCTGCAGGCTCCTTGAAAATAAGGCTGCGCTCAAGACTTTGACTTTTACCTTCCTGCGAGCCACCTGCTAATTCAGCTATGTTCTCCTCACTTTGGCTGAGGAACCGACGGAGGCCACGGATTCGCATTGAGCGTTTTTGCTTCCCTTTAGTACGGAGTGATTTCACTCTGCGGAACAATGCATGGGTCCGGCCCCTATGTGTCCCCTCACCATCTGGGGCCTTATCATTGCTGGAAGCTAAAGACCAGGAAGAGGAGCAGCTAAGATTGTAAGCATCTGGGCCTTCAGTATCCTTTAGCTCCACTGCTTCTGCTTTACTAAAACAAGTTCGCTGGCATACAGCAGCCCTCACAGATGTTACCTGGCTCTTCTGGTCCACTGTCTCCTCCCTAGGTTCATGCCGTGTCTCACGATGCTGCGGTGGTGCCTTTCTGTAAGGCTTCTTGTTTGGGGCGGAACTGGTCATCCTGTGCTCTCCCACGGCTGTGTCTGGTGAAAAGGAAGGTAGAAAACATCAGGAACATTCTGTGCTGAAGAGCCAGGAGAAACAGCAGAGAAGGAAGATTACAGTGCTCTGGCAGCACAACGGGAACCCTCTCTGTCACTCACGCCAATCCATACACTCACACGTGAGCACCCTCAGGCAATCTATTGATCTCTTAGGGATGTGCGGCCCATCAGGGAAACATTTATTGACCATGAAGCAGCATGCGCAGGAGTGAGCAAGGAAAACAAAAACTCAGGATGAATCATTGTCTTTTTTTAAAGCATAGTTCAATGGGTTTATTCCACTCCAATTATAGAATTGCAGAAGTAGTAGAGATATATTCATTCTACTGGCTTGTTAGTCTGTTGTAGCGAGGCAACTGGCTTCATCTGTATGACTGCAATATGTCTGGGGCACAAGAGACCTCCATCATGTAAAGAGGAAATAGCAGGAAGAGGAGCAGATGACAAGAGACATCTAAAGACATAAGCAGAGACGAGAAAACGGCAGATCATGTGATATCTGGGCAGAAAAGCAGGACAGAGGGAAGATGCCAAGTAAGAAGAGCGTCATATGCACAAGATATCTGCTGAGAGGGACACAAGGGATAGGAGGAGGGTACATGCCCGGGAACATACCACACAAGGGGAGGTGCACAAGGGATAGGAGGAGGGTACATGCCCGGGAACATACCACACAAGGGGAGGTGCACAAGGGATAGGAGGAGGGTACATGCCTGGGAACATACCACACAAGGGGAGGTGCACAAGGGATAGGAGGAGGGTACATGCCTGGGAACATACCACACAAGGGGAGGTGCACAAGGGATAGGAGGAGGGTACATGCCTGGGAACATACCACACAAGGGGAGGTGCATAAGGGATAGGAGGAGGGTACATGCCTGGGAACATACCACACAAGGGGAGGTGCACAAGGGATAGAAGGAGGGTACATGCCTGGGAACATACCACACAAGGGGAGGTGCACAAGGGATAGGAGGAGGGTACATGCCTGGGAACATACCACACAAGGGGAGGTGCACATCACAAGCCATCAGCTGAGAGATGCACAAGGGATAGGAGGGTACATGCCTGGGAACATAACACACAAGGGGAGATGCACATCACAAGCCATCAGCTGACAGGGACACAAGGGATAGGAGGAGGGTACATGCCCGGGAACATACCACACAAGGGGAGATGCACAAGGGATAGGAGGAGGGTATATGCCTGGGAACATACCACACAAGGGGAGGTGCACAAGGGATAGGAGGGTACATGCCTGGGAACATACCACACAAGGGGAGGTGCACATCACAAGTCATCAGCTCAGAGATGCACAAGGGATAGGAGGAGGGTACATGCCCGGGAACATACCACACAAGGGGAGGTGACATCACAAGCCATCAGCTGACAGGGACACAAGGGATAGGAGGAGGGTACATGCCCGGGAACATACCACACAAGGGGAGGTGCACATCACAAGTCATCAGCTGAGAGGGACACAAGGGATAGGAGGGTACATGCCCGGGAACATACCACACAAGGGGAGGTGCACATCACAAGTCATCAGCTGAGAGGGACACAAGGGATAGGAGGGTACATGCCCGGGAACATACCACACAAGGGGAGGTACACAAGAGATAGGAGGGTACATGCCCGGGAACATACCACACAAGGGGAGGTGCACATCACAAGTCATCAGCTGAGAGATGCAGAAGGGATAGGAGGAGGGTACATGCCCGGGAACATACCACACAAGGGGAGGTGCACATCACAAGCCATCAGCTGACAGGGACACAAGGGATAGGAGGGTACATGCCCGGGAACATATCACACAAGGGGAGGTCCACATCACAAGCCATCAGCTGACAGGGACACAAGGGATAGGAGGGTACATGCCCGGGAACATATCACACAAGGGGAGGTGCACAAGGGATAGGAGGAGGGTACATGCCCGGGAACATACCACACAAGGGAAGGTGCACAAGGGATAGGAGGAGGGTACATGCCTGGGAACATACCACACAAGGGGAGGTGCATAAGGGATAGGAGGAGGGTACATGCCTGGGAACATACCACACAAGGGGAGGTGCACAAGGGATAGGAGGAGGGTACATGCCCGGGAACATACAACACAAGGGAAGGTGCACAAGGGATAGGAGGAGGGTACATGCCTGGGAACATACCACACAAGGGGAGGTGCATAAGGGATAGGAGGAGGGTACATGCCCGGGAACATACCACACAAGGGGAGGTGCACATCACAAGTCATCAGCTGAGAGGGACACAAGGGATAGGAGGGTACATGCCCGGGAACATACCACACAAGGGGAGGTGCATAAGGGATAGGAGGAGGGTACATGCCCGGGAACATACCACACAAGGGGAGGTGCACAAGGGATAGGAGGAGGGTACATGCCCGGGAACATACCACACAAGGGGAGGTGCACATAACAAGTCATCTGATGATAGAAGCAGAGCAGATGTGAGGAGTAGCTGGAGGTTGATAGCAAACAATGGAAGTAAAGCAACAACTCTGCACAGTACTGTCGGATGTTGCCCTGTTATGTGCAGCGCTGCTTGGCCATACGTGTATCCCTCTACGCTGCTCTTCCGCTCCCACATTATTACTAAGCTGCCATTTGCCACCTCATAATGCTGGTAATGAAGCGCTGATGTTATTAAGTCCCTTATACGGAATCTAAAGCGCTTGGCACAATATCTGCACGTCCCATCAGACAACACTGCAGGTTTATGTATGACCTGATGGAAATCACAGGGCACTGACAGCCAGAGAGTAAGGACAAGGAATGTTTATGAATGGCAGCCGCCAGCCGGCACTTATTGATCGTACACACAGAGACTACAATACACACTGTGCTCTGTTTACGCTCTAATTAGATTTCCATGCTGAGCTCTGCTGGTGGCACAAAGGCTACAGTAACGTAAGACGGGGAGGCTTGTGAGAGAAGCAAATATCTCCTGCAGCACTGTAAGGTGTAACCAGATGGGACTGACACTGCTACATAACTGCCTGTCACCAGAACAACACTGCTTATTCTAGTTAACTGGAAAGTGCAGACAAATGTTCATATAACATAAAGAAGAATACGCACAGATACTGATATAAAAAGGTTTAAAAACTTACTTAGAAGCTCCTACTTTAGCACTGCTGATGAGGTTAGGCTGGGACACCCCCTGAAAGGGGCTGGGAAAACAGGAACAGCAAACACTCCCCCTCCCTGCATATGAAAATACAGATGACATTTAGCAGCCAATCTGTAAACACAAGTATACATCTGACACTGTTAGACTTGGTTAGGAGTCTTAAAATCAGCACAATGGAATTTAAAAATAAGCAAAACTATACAGTTTTACAAAAAACACTCCCAGATGGTCTATACTAATGGATCATCAAAGAAAAATCTTGTGTACATTGTCCCTTTAATGCTACACTTGTATTACAGTACAATACCTGAGATCATCTGCTAGTGCCTGTAATCCGATACACCACAACACTAGCGCACAAGTCTCAGGAGACCTAGAGGAAGTAAAGGACACACAGTAAACAGAGGTAGGGCGGGAATACAGGTGGTACGCAGCTAAAGACAACCATAGGGTGTGCAACTGTAGGGAGACACGGTGACTGCAGGGGGAGATAGGGGGAGCACTCAGTGACTGCAGGGGGAGATAGGGGGAGCACACGGTGACTGCAGGGAGAGATAGGGGGAGCACACAGTGACTGCAGGGGGAGATAGGGGGAGCACACAGTGACTGCAGGGGGAAATAGGGGAGCACACAGTGACTGCAGGGAGAGATAGGGGGAGCACACAGTGACTGCAGGGGGAGATAGGGGGAGCACACAGTGACTGCAGGGGGAAATAGGGGAGCACACTGTGACTGCAGGGGGAGATAGGGGGAGCACACGGTGACTGCAGGGGGAGATAGGGGAGCACACAGTGACTGCAGGGAGAGATAGGGGGAGCACACAGTGACTGCAGGGGGAGATAGGGGGAGCACACAGTGACTGAAGGGGGAAATAGGGGAGCACACTGTGACTGCAGGGGGAGATAGGGGGAGAACACAGTGACTGCAGGGGGAGATAGGGGGAGCACACAGTGACTGCAGGGGGAGATAGGGGAGAACACAGTGACTGCAGGGAGAGATAGGGGGAGCACACAGTGACTGCAGGGGGAAATAGGGGAGCACACTGTGACTGCAGGGGGAGATAGGGGAGAACACAGTGACTGCAGGGAGAGATAGGGGGAGCACACAGTGACTGCAGGGGGAGATAGGGGAGCACACAGTGACTGAAGGGAGAGATAGGGGAGAACACAGTGACTGCAGGGAGAGATAGGGGGAGCACACAGTGACTGCAGGGGGAGATAGGGGAGCACACGGTGACTGCAGGGGGAGATAGGGGGAGCACACAGTGACTGCAGGGGGAGATAGGGGGAGCACACAGTGACTGCAGGGGGAGATAGGGGGAGCACACAGTGACTGCAGGGGGAGATAGGGGAGCACACAGTGACTGCAGGGGGAGATAGGGGAGAACACAGTGACTGCAGGGAGAGATAGGGGAGAACACAGTGACTGCAGGGAGAGATAGGGGAGAACACAGTGACTGCAGGGGGAGATAGGGGAGAACACAGTGACTGCAGGGAGAGATAGGGGAGAACACAGTGACTGCAGGGAGAGAGAGGGGAGCACACAGTGACTGCAGGGGGAAATAGGGGAGCACACAGTGACTGCAGGGAGAGAGAGGGGAGCACACAGTGACTGAAGGGGGAGATAGGGGAGCACACAGTGACTGCAGGGGGAGATAGGGGAGCACACAGTGACTGCAGGGGGAGATAGGGGAGAACACAGTGACTGCAGGGAGAGATAGGGGAGAACACAGTGACTGCAGGGAGAGATAGGGGAGAACACAGTGACTGCAGGGAGAGAGAGGGGAGCACACAGTGACTGCAGGGGGAGATAGGGGGAGCACACAGTGACTGCAGGGAGAGATAGGGGAGAACACAGTGACTGCAGGGAGAGATAGGGGAGAACACAGTGACTGCAGGGAGAGATAGGGGAGAACACAGTGACTGCAGGGAGAGATAGGGGAGAACACAGTGACTGAAGGGGGAGATAGGGGGAGCACACAGTGACTGAAGGGGGAGATAGGGGAGAACACAGTGACTGAAGGGGGAGATAGGGGGAGCACACAGTGACTGAAGGGGGAGATAGGGGAGAACACAGTGACTGCAGGGGGAGATAGGGGAGCACACAGTGACTGCAGGGAGAGATAGGGGAGCACACGGTGACTGAAGGGGGAGATAGGGGGAGCACACAGTGACTGCAGGGGGAGATAGGGGAGCACACGGTTACTGCAGGGAGAGATAGGGGAGCACCCGGTGACTGAAGGGGGAGATAGGGGGAGCACACAGTGACTGCAGGGAGAGATAGGGGGAGCACACAGTGACTGAAGGGGGAGATAGGGGAGCACACGGTGACTGCAGGGGGAGATAGGGGGAGCACACAGTGACTGCAGGGGGACATAGGGGGAGCACACAGTGACTGAAGGGGGAGATAGGGGGAGCACACAGTGACTGAAGGGGGAGATAGGGGGAGCACACTGTGACTGCAGGGGGAGATAGGGGGAGCACACAGTGACTGCAGGGGGACATAGGGGGAGCACACAGTGACTGAAGGGAGAGATAGGGGGAGCACACAGTGACTGTAGGGAGAGATAGGGGGAGCACACAGTGACTGCAGGGGGAGATAGGGGAGCACACAGTGACTGCAGGGAGAGATAGGGGAGAACACAGTGACTGCAGGGAGAGATAGGGGGAGAACACAGTGACTGCAGGGAGAGATAGGGGAGAACACAGTGACTGCAGGGGGAGATAGGGGAGCACATGGTGACTGAAGGGGGAGATAGGGGAGAACACAGTGACTGCAGGGGGAGATAGGGGAGCACATGGTGACTGAAGGGGGAGATAGGGGAGAACACAGTGACTGCAGGGAGAGATAGGGGAGCACACGGTGACTGAAGGGGGAGATAGGGGGAGCACACAGTGACTGCAGGGGGAGATAGGGGAGCACACGGTTACTGCAGGGAGAGATAGGGGAGCACCCGGTGACTGAAGGGGGAGATAGGGGGAGCACACAGTGACTGCAGGGAGAGATAGGGGGAGCACACAGTGACTGCAGGGAGAGAGAGGGGGAGCACACAGTGACTGCAGGGAGAGATAGGGGGAGCACACAGTGACTGAAGGGGGAGATAGGGGAGCACACGGTGACTGCAGGGGGACATAGGGGGAGCACACAGTGACTGAAGGGGGAGATAGGGGGAGCACACAGTGACTGAAGGGGGAGATAGGGGGAGCACACAGTGACTGAAGGGGGAGATAGGGGGAGCACACAGTGACTGCAAGGAGAGATAGGGGGAGCACACAGTGACTGCAGGGAGAGATAGGGGGAGCACACGGTGACTGCAGGGAGAGATAGGGGGAGCACACGGTGACTGCAGGGGGAGATAGGGGGAGCGCACAGTGACTGCAGGGGGAGATAGGGGGAGCACACAGTGACTGCAGGGGGAGATAGGGGGAGCACACAGTGACTGCAGGGGGAGATAGGGGGAGCACACAGTGACTGCAGGGGGAGATAGGGGAGCACACGGTGACTGAAGGGGGAGATAGGGGGAGCACACAGTGACTGAAGGGAGAGATAGGGGGAGCACACAGTGACTGCAGGGAGAGATAGGGGGAGCACACGGTGACTGCAGGGAGAGATAGGGGGAGCACACGGTGACTGCAGGAGGAGATAGGGGAGCACACGGTGACTGAAGGGGGAGATAGGGGAGAACACAGTGACTGCAGGGGGAGATAGGGGGAGCACACAGTGACTGCAGGGGGAGATAGGGGAGCACACGGTGACTGCAGGGGGAGATAGGGGGAGCACACAGTGACTGCAGGGGGAGATAGGGGGAGCACACAGTGACTGCAGGGGGAGATAGGGGGAGCACACAGTGACTGCAGGGGGAGATAGGGGAGCACACAGTGACTGCAGGGGGAGATAGGGGAGAACACAGTGACTGCAGGGAGAGATAGGGGAGAACACAGTGACTGCAGGGAGAGAGAGGGGAGCACACAGTGACTGCAGGGGGAGATAGGGGGAGCACACAGTGACTGCAGGGGGAGATAGGGGGAGCACACGGTGACTGCAGGGGGAGATAGGGGAGAACACAGTGACTGCAGGGAGAGATAGGGGAGAACACAGTGACTGCAGGGAGAGATAGGGGAGAACACAGTGACTGCAGGGAGAGAGAGGGGAGCACACAGTGACTGCAGGGAGAGAGAGGGGAGCACACAGTGACTGCAGGGGGAGATAGGGGGAGCACACAGTGACTGCAGGGAGAGATAGGGGAGCACACAGTGACTGCAGGGAGAGATAGGGGAGAACACAGTGACTGCAGGGAGAGATAGGGGAGAACACAGTGACTGCAGGGAGAGATAGGGGAGAACACAGTGACTGCAGGGAGAGATAGGGGAGAACACAGTGACTGCAGGGAGAGATAGGGGAGAACACAGTGACTGCAGGGAGAGAGAGGGGAGAACACAGTGACTGCAGGGAGAGAGAGGGGAGCACACAGTGACTGCAGGGAGAGAGAGGGGAGCACACAGTGACTGCAGGGGGAGATAGGGGAGCACACGGTGACTGCAGGGGGAGATAGGGGGAGCACACAGTGACTGCAGGGAGAGAGAGGGGGAGCACATGGTGACTGCAGGGAGAGATAGGGGGAGCACACAGTGACTGCAGGGAGAGAGAGGGGAGCACACAGTGACTGCAGGGGGAGATAGGGGGAGCACACAGTGACTGCAGGGGGAGATAGGGGAGCACACAGTGACTGAAGGGAGAGATAGGGGAGAACACAGTGACTGCAGGGGGAGATAGGGGAGCACACAGTGACTGCAGGGAGAGATAGGGGAGAACACAGTGACTGCAGGGAGAGATAGGGGAGAACACAGTGACTGCAGGGAGAGATAGGGGAGAACACAGTGACTGCAGGGAGAGATAGGGGAGAACACAGTGACTGCAGGGAGAGATAGGGGAGAACACAGTGACTGCAGGGAGAGAGAGGGGAGCACACAGTGACTGCAGGGAGAGAGAGGGGGAGCACATGGTGACTGCAGGGAGAGATAGGGGGAGCACACAGTGACTGCAGGGGGAGATAGGGGAGCACACGGTGACTGCAGGGGGAGATAGGGGGAGCACACAGTGACTGCAGGGAGAGAGAGGGGAGCACATGGTGACTGTAGAGGGAGAGAGGGGGAGCACAAGGTGACTGCAGGGAGAGATAGGGGGAGCACACAGTGACTGCAGGGAGAGAGAGGGGAGCACACAGTGACTGCAGGGGGAGATAGGGGGAGCACACAGTGACTGCAGGGGGAGATAGGGGGAGCACACAGTGACTGCAGGGGGAGATAGGGGGAGCACACAGTGACTGCAGGGGGAGATAGGGGAGCACACAGTGACTGCAGGGGGAGATAGGGGAGAACACAGTGACTGCAGGGAGAGATAGGGGAGAACACAGTGACTGCAGGGAGAGAGAGGGGAGCACACAGTGACTGCAGGGGGAGATAGGGGGAGCACACAGTGACTGCAGGGGGAGATAGGGGGAGCACACGGTGACTGCAGGGGGAGATAGGGGAGAACACAGTGACTGCAGGGAGAGATAGGGGAGAACACAGTGACTGCAGGGAGAGATAGGGGAGAACACAGTGACTGCAGGGAGAGAGAGGGGAGCACACAGTGACTGCAGGGAGAGAGAGGGGAGCACACAGTGACTGCAGGGGGAGATAGGGGGAGCACACAGTGACTGCAGGGAGAGATAGGGGAGCACACAGTGACTGCAGGGAGAGATAGGGGAGAACACAGTGACTGCAGGGAGAGATAGGGGAGAACACAGTGACTGCAGGGAGAGATAGGGGAGAACACAGTGACTGCAGGGAGAGATAGGGGAGAACACAGTGACTGCAGGGAGAGATAGGGGAGAACACAGTGACTGCAGGGAGAGAGAGGGGAGAACACAGTGACTGCAGGGAGAGAGAGGGGAGCACACAGTGACTGCAGGGAGAGAGAGGGGAGCACACAGTGACTGCAGGGGGAGATAGGGGAGCACACGGTGACTGCAGGGGGAGATAGGGGAGCACACAGTGACTGCAGGGAGAGAGAGGGGAGCACACAGTGACTGCAGGGAGAGAGAGGGGAGCACATGGTGACTGTAGGGGGAGAGAGGGGGAGCACATGGTGACTGCAGGGAGAGATAGGGGGAGCACACAGTGACTGCAGGGAGAGAGAGGGGAGCACACAGTGACTGCAGGGGGAGATAGGGGGAGCACACAGTGACTGCAGGGGGAGATAGGGGAGCACACAGTGACTGAAGGGAGAGATAGGGGAGAACACAGTGACTGCAGGGGGAGATAGGGGAGCACACAGTGACTGCAGGGAGAGATAGGGGAGAACACAGTGACTGCAGGGAGAGATAGGGGAGAACACAGTGACTGCAGGGAGAGATAGGGGAGAACACAGTGACTGCAGGGAGAGATAGGGGAGAACACAGTGACTGCAGGGAGAGATAGGGGAGAACACAGTGACTGCAGGGAGAGAGAGGGGAGCACACAGTGACTGCAGGGAGAGAGAGGGGAGCACACAGTGACTGCAGGGGGAGATAGGGGAGCACACGGTGACTGCAGGGGGAGATAGGGGGAGCACACAGTGACTGCAGGGAGAGAGAGGGGAGAACACAGTGACTGCAGGGAGAGATAGGGGGAGAACACAGTGACTGCAGGGAGAGATAGGGGGAGCACACAGTGACTGCAGGGGGAGATAGGGGAGAACACAGTGACTGCAGGGAGAGATAGGGGGAGCACACAGTGACTGCAGGGAGAGAGAGGGGAGCACACAGTGACTGCAGGGGGAGATAGGGGGAGCACACAGTGACTGCAGGGGGAAATAGGGGAGCACACAGTGACTGCAGGGAGAGAGAGGGGAGCACACAGTGACTGAAGGGGGAGATAGGGGAGCACACAGTGACTGCAGGGGGAGATAGGGGAGCACACAGTGACTGCAGGGGGAGATAGGGGAGAACACAGTGACTGCAGGGAGAGATAGGGGAGAACACAGTGACTGCAGGGAGAGAGAGGGGAGAACACAGTGACTGCAGGGAGAGAGAGGGGAGCACACAGTGACTGAAGGGGGAGATAGGGGAGCACACAGTGACTGCAGGGGGAGATAGGGGAGCACACAGTGACTGCAGGGGGAGATAGGGGAGAACACAGTGACTGCAGGGAGAGATAGGGGAGAACACAGTGACTGCAGGGAGAGAGAGGGGAGCACACAGTGACTGCAGGGGGAGATAGGGGGAGCACACAGTGACTGCAGGGAGAGATAGGGGAGAACACAGTGACTGCAGGGAGAGATAGGGGAGAACACAGTGACTGCAGGGAGAGATAGGGGAGAACACAGTGACTGCAGGGAGAGATAGGGGAGAACACAGTGACTGAAGGGGGAGATAGGGGGAGCACACAGTGACTGAAGGGGGAGATAGGGGAGAACACAGTGACTGAAGGGGGAGATAGGGGGAGCACACAGTGACTGAAGGGGGAGATAGGGGAGAACACAGTGACTGCAGGGGGAGATAGGGGAGCACACAGTGACTGCAGGGAGAGATAGGGGAGCACACGGTGACTGAAGGGGGAGATAGGGGGAGCACACAGTGACTGCAGGGGGAGATAGGGGAGCACACGGTTACTGCAGGGAGAGATAGGGGAGCACCCGGTGACTGAAGGGGGAGATAGGGGGAGCACACAGTGACTGCAGGGAGAGATAGGGGGAGCACACAGTGACTGAAGGGGGACATAGGGGAGCACACGGTGACTGCAGGGGGAGATAGGGGGAGCACACAGTGACTGCAGGGGGACATAGGGGGAGCACACAGTGACTGAAGGGGGAGATAGGGGGAGCACACAGTGACTGAAGGGGGAGATAGGGGGAGCACACTGTGACTGCAGGGGGAGATAGGGGGAGCACACAGTGACTGCAGGGGGACATAGGGGGAGCACACAGTGACTGAAGGGAGAGATAGGGGGAGCACACAGTGACTGTAGGGAGAGATAGGGGGAGCACACAGTGACTGCAGGGGGAGATAGGGGAGCACACAGTGACTGCAGGGAGAGATAGGGGAGAACACAGTGACTGCAGGGAGAGATAGGGGGAGAACACAGTGACTGCAGGGAGAGATAGGGGAGAACACAGTGACTGCAGGGGGAGATAGGGGAGCACATGGTGACTGAAGGGGGAGATAGGGGAGAACACAGTGACTGCAGGGGGAGATAGGGGAGCACATGGTGACTGAAGGGGGAGATAGGGGAGAACACAGTGACTGCAGGGAGAGATAGGGGAGCACACGGTGACTGAAGGGGGAGATAGGGGGAGCACACAGTGACTGCAGGGGGAGATAGGGGAGCACACGGTTACTGCAGGGAGAGATAGGGGAGCACCCGGTGACTGAAGGGGGAGATAGGGGGAGCACACAGTGACTGCAGGGAGAGATAGGGGGAGCACACAGTGACTGCAGGGAGAGAGAGGGGGAGCACACAGTGACTGCAGGGAGAGATAGGGGGAGCACACAGTGACTGAAGGGGGAGATAGGGGAGCACACGGTGACTGCAGGGGGACATAGGGGGAGCACACAGTGACTGAAGGGGGAGATAGGGGGAGCACACAGTGACTGAAGGGGGAGATAGGGGGAGCACACAGTGACTGCAAGGAGAGATAGGGGGAGCACACAGTGACTGCAGGGAGAGATAGGGGGAGCACACGGTGACTGCAGGGAGAGATAGGGGGAGCACACGGTGACTGCAGGGGGAGATAGGGGGAGCGCACAGTGACTGCAGGGGGAGATAGGGGGAGCACACAGTGACTGCAGGGGGAGATAGGGGGAGCACACAGTGACTGCAGGGGGAGATAGGGGGAGCACACAGTGACTGCAGGGGGAGATAGGGGAGCACACGGTGACTGAAGGGGGAGATAGGGGGAGCACACAGTGACTGAAGGGAGAGATAGGGGGAGCACACAGTGACTGCAGGGAGAGATAGGGGGAGCACACGGTGACTGCAGGGAGAGATAGGGGGAGCACACGGTGACTGCAGGAGGAGATAGGGGAGCACACGGTGACTGAAGGGGGAGATAGGGGGAGCACACAGTGAATGCAGGGGGAGATAGGGGGAGCACACAGTGACTGCAGGGGGAGATAGGGGAGCACACGGTGACTGCAGGGGGAGATAGGGGAGCACACGGTTACTGCAGGGAGAGATAGGGGAGCACCCGGTGACTGAAGGGGGAGATAGGGGGAGCACACAGTGACTGCAGGGAGAGATAGGGGGAGCACACAGTGACTGCAGGGAGAGATAGGGGGAGCACACAGTGACTGCAGGGGGAGATAGGGGGAGCACACAGTGACTGCAGGGGGAGATAGGGGAGCACACGGTGACTGCAGGGGGAGATAGGGGGAGCACACAGTGACTGCAGGGGGACATAGGGGGAGCACACAGTGACTGAAGGGGGAGATAGGGGGAGCACACAGTGACTGAAGGGGGAGATAGGGGGAGCACACAGTGACTGCAGGGAGAGATAGGGGGAGCACACAGTGACTGCAGGGGGAGATAGGGGGAGCACACAGTGACTGCAGGGGGAGATAGGGGAGCACCCGGTGACTGAAGGGGGAGATAGGGGGAGCACACAGTGACTGCAGGGAGAAATAGGGGGAGCACACTGTGACTGCAGGGAGAGATAGGGGGAGCACACAGTGACTGCAGGGAGAGATAGGGGGAGCACACAGTGACTGAAGGGGGAGATAGGGGAGCACACGGTGACTGCAGGGGGAGATAGGGGGAGCACACAGTGACTGCAGGGGGAGATAGGGGGAGCACACAGTGACTGAAGGGGGAGATAGGGGGAGCACACAGTGACTGCAGGGAGAGATAGGGGGAGCACACAGTGACTGCAGGGAGAGATAGGGGGAGCACACAGTGACTGCAGGGAGAGATAGGGGGAGCACACAGTGACTGCAGGGAGAGATAGGGGAGCACACGGTGACTGCAGGGGGAGATAGGGGGAGCACACAGTGACTGCAGGGGGAGATAGGGGGAGCACACAGTGACTGCAGGGGGAGATAGGGGAGCACACGGTGACTGCAGGGGGAGATAGGGGAGCACACGGTTACTGCAGGGAGAGATAGGGGGAGCACACAGTGACTGCAGGGAGAGATAGGGGAGCACCCGGTGACTGAAGGGAGAGATAGGGGGAGCACACAGTGACTGCAGGGAGAGATAGGGGGAGCACACAGTGACTGCAGGGAGAGATAGGGGGAGCACACAGTGACTGCAGGGTGAGATAGGGGGAGCACACAGTGACTGCAGGGAGAGATAGGGGGAGCACACAGTGACTGCAGGGGGAGATAGGGGAGCACACGGTGACTGCAGGGGGAGATAGGGGGAGCACACAGTGACTGCAGGGGGACATAGGGGGAGCACACAGTGACTGAAGGGGGAGATAGGGGGAGCACACAGTGACTGAAGGGGGAGATAGGGGGAGCACACAGTGACTGCAGGGAGAGATAGGGGGAGCACACAGTGACTGCAGGGGGAGATAGGGGAGCACCCGGTGACTGAAGGGGGAGATAGGGGGAGCACACAGTGACTGCAGGGAGAGATAGGGGGAGCACACTGTGACTGCAGGGAGAGATAGGGGGAGCACACAGTGACTGCAGGGAGAGATAGGGGGAGCACACGGTGACTGAAGGGGGAGATAGGGGAGCACACGGTGACTGCAGGGGGAGATAGGGCGAGCACACAGTGACTGCAGGGGGAGATAGGGGGAGCACACAGTGACTGAAGGGGGAGAAAGGGGGAGCACACAGTGACTGAAGGGGGAGATAGGGGGAGCACACAGTGACTGAAGGGGGAGATAGGGGGAGCACACAGTGACTGCAGGGAGAGATAGGGGGAGCACACAGTGACTGCAGGGAGAGATAGGGGGAGCACACAGTGACTGCAGGGAGAGATAGGGGGAGCACACAGTGACTGCAGGGGGAGATAGGGGAGCACACGGTGACTGCAGGGGGAGATAGGGGGAGCACACAGTGACTGCAGGGGGAGATAGGGGGAGCACACAGTGACTGCAGGGGGAGATAGGGGGAGCACACAGTGACTGCAGGGGGAGATAGGGGAGCACACGGTGACTGAAGGGGGAGATAGGGGGAGCACACAGTGACTGAAGGGGGAGATAGGGGGAGCACACAGTGACTGCAGGGAGAGATAGGGGGAGCACATGGTGACTGCAGGGGGAGATAGGGGAGCACACGGTGACTGAAGGGGGAGATAGGGGGAGCACACGGTGACTGCAGGGGGAAATAGGGGGAGCACACAGTGACTGCAGGGGGAGATAGGGGGAGCACACAGTGACTGCAGGGGGAGATGGGGGAGCACACGGTGACTGCAGGGGGAGATGGGGGAGCACACGGTGACTGAAGGGGGAGATAGGGGGAGCACACAGTGACTGCAGGGAGAGATAGGGGGAGCACACAGTGACTGCAGGGAGAGATAGGGGGAGCACACAGTGACTGCAGGGAGAGATAGGGGGAGCACACAGTGACTGCAGGGGGAGATAGGGGGAGCACACAGTGACTGCAGGGGGAGATAGGTAGAGCACACAGTGACTGCAGGGGGAGATAGGGGGAGCACACAGTGACTGCAGGGAGAGATGGGGGAGCACACAGTGACTGCAGGGGGAGATAGGGCGAGCACACGGTGACTGCAGGGGGAGATAGGGGGAGCACACAGTAACTGCAGGGGGAGATAGGGGGAGCACACAATGACTGCAGGGGGAGATAGGGGGAGCACACAGTGACTGCAGGGAGAGATAGGGGGAGCACACAGTGACTGCATGGAGAGATAGGGGGAGCACACAGTGACTGCAGGGGGAGATAGGGGGAGCACACGGTGACTGCAGGGGGAGATAGGGGGAGCACACAGTAACTGCGGGGGGGAGATAGGGGGAGCACACAGTGACTGCAGGGGGAGATAGGGGGAGCACACAGTGACTGCAGGGAGAGATAGGGGGAGCACACAGTGACTGCAGGGGGAGATAGGGGGAGCACACGGTGACTGCAGGGGGAGATAGGGGGAGCACACAGTAACTGCGGGGGGAGATAGGGGGAGCACACAGTGACTGCAGGGGGAGATAGGGGGAGCACACAGTGACTGCAGGGAGAGATAGGGGGAGCACACAGTGACTGCAGGGAGAGATAGGGGGAGCACACAGTGACTGCAGGGAGAGATAGAGGGAGCACACAGTGACTGAAGGGGGAGATAGGGGAGCACACGGTGACTGCAGGGGGAGATAGGGGGAGCACACAGTGACTGCAGAGGGACATAGGGGGAGCACACAGTGACTGAAGGGGGAGATAGGGGGAGCACACAGTGACTGAAGGGGGAGATAGGGGGAGCACACAGTGACTGCAGGGAGAGATAGGGGGAGCACACAGTGACTGCAGGGGGAGATAAAGGGGAGCACACGGTGACTGCAGGGGGAGATAAAGGGGAGCACACGGTGACTGCAGGGGGAGATAGGGGGAGCACATGGTGACTGCAGGGGGAGCACACGGTGACTGCAGGGGGAGATAGGGGGAGCACACAGTGACTGCAGGGGGAGATAGGGGGAGCACACGGTGACTGTGCAGGGGGAGCATATTGTGACTGCAGGAAGAGAGGAGAGTGCAGGGGGAGTATATTGTGACTGCAGGGGGAGAGGAGAGTACAGGGATAGTATTTTGTGACTGCAGGGGGAGAGGAGAGTGCAGGGAAAGCATATTGTAACTGCAGGGGGAGAGGAGATTGCAGAGATAGCATATTGTGACTGCAGGGAGAGAGGAGAGTGAAGGGGGAGAATATTGTGACTGCAGAGAGAGAGAGGAGAGTGCAGGGGGAGCATATTGTGACTGCAGGGGGAAAGGGGAGTGCAGGGATAGCATATTGTGACTGCAGAGAGAGAGGAGAGTGCATGGTAGCATATTGTAACTGCAGGGGGGGAGTGCAGGGGGAGCATATTGTGACTGCAGAGAGAGAGGAGAGTGCAGGGTAGCATATTGTTACTGCAGGGGGAGAGGAGAGTGCAGGGATAGCATATTGTGACTGCAGAGAGAGGAGAGTGCAGGGTAGCATATTGTGACTGCAGGGGGAGAGGAGAGTGCAGGGATAGCATATTGTGACTGCAGAGAGAGAGGAGAGTGCAGGGTAGCATATTGTGACTGCAGGGGGGAGAGGAGAGTGCAGGGATAGCATATTGTAACTGCAGGGGGAGAGTGCAGGGTAGCATATTGTGACGGGAGAGAGAGAGGAGAGTGCAGGTTAGCATATTGTTACTGCAGGGGGAGAGGAGAGTGCAGGGATAGCATATTGTGACTGCAGAGAGAGAGGAGAGTGCAGGGTAGCATATTGTTACTGCAGGGGGAGAGGAGAGTGCAGGGATAGCATATTGTGACTGCAGAGAGAGAGGAGAGTGCAGGGTAGCATATTGTGACTGCAGGGGGAGAGGAGAGTGCAGGGATAGCATATTGTAACTGCAGGGGGAGAGTGCAGGGGGAGCATATTGTGACTGCAGAGAGAGAGGAGAGTGCAGGGATAGCATATTGTTACTGCAGGGGGAGAGGAGAGTGCAGGGATAGCATATTGTGACTGCAGAGAGAGAGGAGAGTGCAGGGTAGCATATTGTGACTGCAGAGAGAGAGGAGAGTGCAGGGTAGCATATTGTGACTGCAGAGAGAGAGGAGAGTGCAGGGTAGCATATTGTGACTGCAGGGGGAGAGGAGAGTGCAGGGATAGCATATTGTGACTGCAGGGGGAGAGGAGAGTGCAGGGATAGCATATTGTGACTGCAGAGAGAGAGGAGAGTGCAGGGTAGCATATTGTGACTGCAGGGGGAGAGGAGAGTGCAGGGATAGCATATTGTGACTGCAGGGGGAGAGGAGAGTGCAGGGTAGCATATTGTGACTGCAGGGGGAGAGTGCAGGGGGAGCATATTGTAACTGCAGGGGGAGAGTGCAGGGATAGCATATTGTGACTGCAGAGAGAGAGGAGAGTGCAGGGTAGCATATTGTGACTGCAGGGGGAGAGGAGAGTGCAGGGATAGCATATTGTAACTGCAGGGGGAGAGTGCAGGGATAGCATATTGTGACTGCAGGGGGAGAGGAGAGTGCAGGGATAGCATATTGTAACTGCAGGGGGAGAGTGCAGGGATAGCATATTGTGACTGCAGGGGGAGAGGAGAGTGCAGGGATAGCATATTGTAACTGCAGGGGGAGCATATTGTGACTACAAGGACAGGAGCAGGGTGAGCAATGATTATATGGAGCATGTGAGAGGTGCAGTAGAAAGTGGGGAGAACATCTCAATGAACCAAGAAGACAGAGGTTGAGGGAACCCACCTGGTAAGCACTTGTTGTTCTGATCATAATCCCAGCAAAGATGCTTCCTCTTCCCTCAAAGCCTTTGTTTTGCGCTCCTGGCTTGTCTGTGTAATTCAAGACAGAGAACTGTATATGCTGCTGAAAAGGAGGAGACAAAGCATGCTTTAATACCAGCAGGGGGCGCTGTGCAAAATCACCAACAGTACTGCTCTATCACACCAGCAGGGGAGTTATACACATACAGTACTGCTCTATCACACCAGCAGGAGGGGGCTATGCACATACAGTACTGCTCTATCACACCAGCAGGAGGGGGCTATGCACATACAGTACTGCTCTATCACACCAGCAGGGGGCACTGTGCAAAATCACCAACAGTACTGCTCTATCACACCAGCAGGGGGCACTGTGCAAAATCACCAACAGTACTGCTCTATCACACCAGCAGGGGGCACTGTGCAAAATCACCAACAGTACTGCTCTATCACACCAGCAGGGGGCGCTGTGCAAAATCACCAACAGTACTGCTCTATCACACCAGCAGGAGGGGGCTATGCACATACAGTACTGCTCTATCACACCAGCAGGGGGCGCTGTGCAAAATCACCAACAGTACTGCTCTATCACACCAGCAGGAGGGGGCTATGCACATACAGTACTGCTCTATCACACCAGCAGGGGGCGCTGTGCAAAATCACCAACAGTACTGCTCTATCACACCAGCAGGGGGGCTATGCACATACAGAACTGCTCTATCCCACCAGCAGGGGGCGCTGTGCAAAATCACCAACAGTACTGCTCTATCACACCAGCAGGGGGGGGCTATGCACATACAGAACTGCTCTATCACACCAGCAGGGGGGGGGCTATGCACATACAGTACTGCTCTATCACACCAGCAGGGGGGGGCTATGCACATACAGTACTGCTCTATCACACCAGCAGGGGGGGGGGCTATGCACATACAGTACTGCTCTATCACACCAGCAGGAGGGGGCTATGCACATACAGTACTGCTCTATCACACCAGCAGGGGGGGGCTATGCACATACAGAACTGCTCTATCCCACCAACAGGGGGCGCTGTGCAAATCACCAACAGTACTGCTCTATCACACCAGCAGGGGGGGGCTATGCACATACAGAACTGCTCTATCACACCAGCAGGGGGGGGCTATGCACATACAGTACTGCTCTATCACACCAGCAGGGGGGGGCTATGCACATACAGTACTGCTCTATCACACCAGCAGGGGGGGGGCTATGCACATACAGTACTGCTCTATCACACCAGCAGGGGGGGGCTATGCACATACAGTACTGCTCTATCACACCAGCAGGGGGGGGGGCTATGCACATACAGAACTGCTCTATCCCACCAGCAGGGGGCGCTGTGCAAAATCACCAACAGTACTGCTCTATCACACCAGCAGGAGGGGGCTATGCACATACAGAACTGCTCTATCCCACCAGCAGGGGGCGCTGTGCAAAATCACCAACAGTACTGCTCTATCCCACCAGCAGGGGGGGCTATGCACATACAGAACTGCTCTATCCCACCAGCAGGGGGCGCTGTGCAAAATCACCAACAGTACTGCTCTATCACACCAGCAGGAGGGGGCTATGCACATACAGAACTGCTCTATCCCACCAGCAGGGGGGGCTATGCACATACAGAACTGCTCTATCACACCAGCAGGGGGCGCTGTGCAAAATCACCAACAGTACTGCTCTATCACACCAGCAGGAGGGGGCTATGCACATACAGTACTGCTCTATCACACCAGCAGGGGGCACTGTGCAAAATCACCAACAGTACTGCTCTATCACACCAGCAGGGGGCACTGTGCAAAATCACCAACAGTACTGCTCTATCACACCAGCAGGGGGCACTGTGCAAAATCACCAACAGTACTGCTCTATCACACCAGCAGGGGGCGCTGTGCAAAATCACCAACAGTACTGCTCTATCACACCAGCAGGAGGGGGCTATGCACATACAGTACTGCTCTATCACACCAGCAGGGGGCGCTGTGCAAAATCACCAACAGTACTGCTCTATCACACCAGCAGGAGGGGGCTATGCACATACAGTACTGCTCTATCACACCAGCAGGGGGCGCTGTGCAAAATCACCAACAGTACTGCTCTATCACACCAGCAGGGGGGCTATGCACATACAGAACTGCTCTATCCCACCAGCAGGGGGCGCTGTGCAAAATCACCAACAGTACTGCTCTATCACACCAGCAGGGGGGGGCTATGCACATACAGAACTGCTCTATCACACCAGCAGGGGGGGGCTATGCACATACAGTACTGCTCTATCACACCAGCAGGGGGGGGCTATGCACATACAGTACTGCTCTATCACACCAGCAGGGGGGGGGCTATGCACATACAGTACTGCTCTATCACACCAGCAGGAGGGGGCTATGCACATACAGTACTGCTCTATCACACCAGCAGGGGGGGCTATGCACATACAGAACTGCTCTATCCCACCAACAGGGGGCGCTGTGCAAATCACCAACAGTACTGCTCTATCACACCAGCAGGGGGGGCTATGCACATACAGTACTGCTCTATCACACCAGCAGGGGGGGGCTATGCACATACAGTACTGCTCTATCACACCAGCAGGGGGGGCTATGCACATACAGAACTGCTCTATCCCACCAGCAGGGGGCGCTGTGCAAAATCACCAACAGTACTGCTCTATCACACCAGCAGGAGGGGGCTATGCACATACAGAACTGCTCTATCCCACCAGCAGGGGGCGCTGTGCAAAATCACCAACAGTACTGCTCTATCCCACCAGCAGGGGGGCTATGCACATACAGAACTGCTCTATCCCACCAGCAGGGGGCGCTGTGCAAAATCACCAACAGTACTGCTCTATCACACCAGCAGGAGGGGGCTATGCACATACAGAACTGCTCTATCCCACCAGCAGGGGGGGGCTATGCACATACAGAACTGCTCTATCACACCAGCAGGGGGCGCTGTGCAAAATCACCAACAGTACTGCTCTATCACACCAGCAGGAGGGGGCTATGCACATACAGAACTGCTCTATCCCACCAGCAAGGGGGGCTATGCACATACAGAACTGCTCTATCCCACCAGCAGGGGGCGCTGTGCAAAATCACCAACAGTACTGCTCTATCACACCAGCAGGAGGGGGCTATGCACATACAGAACTGCTCTATCCCACCAGCAAGGGGGGCTATGCACATACAGAACTGCTCTATCCCACCATCAGGGGCGCTGTGCAAAATCACCAACAGTACTGCTCTATCACACCAGCAGGAGGTTATACAAATACAGAACTGCTCTAACACACCAGCAGGGGGGCTATGCACATACAGTACTGCTCTATCACACCAGCAGGAGGGGGCTATGCACATACAGTACTGCTCTATCACACCAGCAGGAGGGGGCTATGCACATACAGAACTGCTCTATCCCACCAGCAGGGGGCGCTGTGCAAAATCACCAACAGTACTGCTCTATCACACCAGCAGGAGGGGGCTATGCACATACAGAACTGCTCTATTCCACCAGCAGGGGGCGCTGTGCAAAATCACCAACAGTACTGCTCTATCACACCAGCAGGGGGGCTATGCACATACAGTTCTGCTCTATCACACCAGCAGGGGGGCTATGCACATACAGTACTGCTCTATCCCACCAGCAGGGGGCACTGTGCAAAATCACCAACAGTACTGCTCTATCACACCAGCAAGAGGGGGCTATGCACATACAGAACTGCTCTATCCCACCAGCAGGGGGCGCTGTGCAAAATCAACAACAGTACTGCTCTATCACACCAGCAGGAGGGGGCTATGCACATACAGTACTGCTCTATCACACCAGCAGGAGGGGGCTATGCACATACAGTACTGCTCTATCACACCAGCAGGGGGCGCTGTGCAAAATCACCAACAGTACTGCTCTATCACACCAGCAGGAGGGGGCTATGCACATACAGAACTGCTCTATCCCACCAGCAGGGGGCGCTGTGCAAAATCACCAACAGTACTGCTCTATCACACCAGCAGGAGGGGGCTATGCACATACAGAACTGCTCTATCACACCAGCAGGGTAGTTATACACATACAGTACTGCTCTATCACACCAGCAGGGGGGCTATGCACATACAGTACTGCTCTATCACACCAGCAGGGGGGCTATGCACATACAGTACTGCTCTATCACACCCGCAGGGGAGTTATACACATACAGTACTGCTCTATCACACCAGCAGGAGGGGGCTATGCACATACAGAACTGCTCTATCACACCAGCAGGGTAGTTATACACATACAGTACTGCTCTATCACACCAGCAGGGGGGCTATGCACATACAGTACTGCTCTATCACACCAGCAGGGGGGCTATGCACATACAGTACTGCTCTATCACACCCGCAGGGGAGTTATACACATACAGTACTGCTCTATCACACCAGCAAGGGGGGCTATGCACATACAGTACTGCTCTATCACACCAGCAGGAGGGGGGTATGCACATACAGTACTGCTCTATCACACCAGCAGGGCGTTATACAAATACAGTACTGCTCTATCACACCAGCAGGGGAGTTATACACATACAGTACTGCTCTATCACACCAGCAGGGGAGTTATACACATACAGTACTGCTCTATCACACCAGCAGGGGGAGCTGTGCACATACAGTACTGCTCTATCACACCAGCAGGGGGGCTATACACATACAGTACTGCTCTATCACACCCGCAGGGGAGTTATACACATACAGTACTGCTCTATCACACCAGCAGGGGAGTTATACAGATACAGTACTGCTCTATCACACCAGCAGGGGGTTATACACATACAGTACTGCTCTATCACACCAGCAGGGGAGTTATACACATACAGTACTGCTCTATCACACCAGCAGGGGGCGCTGTGCAAAATCACCAACAGTACTGCTCTATCACACCAGCAGGAGGGGGCTATACACATACAGAACTGCTCTATCACACCAGCAACGGGGGCTATGCACATACAGTACTGCTCTATCACACCAGCAGGGGGGTTATACACATACAGTACTGCTCTATCACACCCGCAGGGTAGTTATACACATACAGTACTGCTCTATCACACCAGCAGGGGGGTTATACACATACAGTACTGCTCTATCACACCCGCAGGGTAGTTATACACATACAGTACTGCTCTATCACACCAGCAGGGGGTTATACACATACAGTACTGCTCTATCAGCCCAGCAGGGGGGGGCTAGGCACATACAGTTCTGCTCCACCACACCAGCAGGGGGGGGGGGGGGTTTATAAACATAGAGTACTGCTCTATCACACCAGCAGGGGGCGTTAAACACATACGGTACTGCTTTATCACACCAGCAGGGGTGCGTTGCACATACAGTACTGCTCTATCACACCAGCAGGGAGAACTGTACATATACAGTACTGCTATCACACCAGCAGGGGGTTAAACACATACAGTACTGCTCTATCACACCAGCAGGGGGCGTTAAACACATACGGTACTGCTTTATCACACCAGCAGGGGGGCGTTGCACATACAGTACTGCTCTATCACACCAGCAGGGAGAACTGTACATATACAGTACTGCTATCACACCAGCAGGGGGTTAAACACATACAGTACTGCTCTATAACACCAGCAGGGGGGCTATGCACATACAGTACTGCTCCATCACACCAGCAGGGGGGTTATACCCATACAGTACTGCTCTTTTACACCAGCAGGGGGAGCTGTGCACAAATAGTACTGCTCTATAACACCAGCAGGGGGAGCTGTGCACAAATAGTACTGCTCTATCACACTAGCAGGGGGGCTATGCACATACAGTACTGCTCTTTTACACAGCAGGGGGGCTGTTAATATAAAGTACTGCTCTATCACACCAGCAGGGGAGATATACACATACAGTACTGCTCTATCACACCAACAGGGGGAGTTGTACACATACAGTACTGCTCTATAACACCAGCAGGGGGAGCTGTGCACAAATAGTACTGCTCTATCACACTAGCAGGGGGGCTTTACACATACAGTACTGCTCTATCACACCAGCAGGTGGGTTATACACATACAGTACTGCTCTATCACACCAACAGGGGGAGTTGTACACATACAGTACTGCTCTATAACACCAGCAGGGGGAGCTGTGCACAAATAGTACTGCTCTATCACACTAGCAGGGGGGCTATGCACATACAGTACTACTCTATCACACCAGCAGGTGGGTTATACACATACAGTACTGCTCTATCACACCAGCAGGGGGCGCTGTGCAAAATCACCAACAGTACTGCTCTATCACACTAGCAGGTGGGTTATACACATACAGTACTGCTCTATCACACCAGCAGGTGAATTATACACATACAGTACTGCTCTTACACACTAGCAGTGTGTGTGTGGGGGGGGGGGGGGGGGGGCGAAAAACATACAGTACTGCTCTATCCCACCAGCAGGGGGGGGCTATGCACATACAGTACTGATCTATCACACTAGCAGAGGGAGCAATACACATACAGTACTGCTCTATCACACCAGCAGGGGGAGCTATACACAAACAGTACTGCTCTATCCCACCAGCAGGGGGGGGGGTCTATGCAAATACAGTACTACTCTATTACACTAGCAGGGGGAGCAATACACATACAGTACTGCTCTATCACACCAGCAGGGGGAGCTATACAAATACAGTACTACTCCATAACACCAGCAGGGGGAGCTTTACACATACAGTACTGCCCTATCACACCAGCAGGGGGGCTATGCACATACAGCACTGCTCTATCACCCCAGCAGGGGGGCTATACACATACAATACTGCTCTATCAAAACAGCAGGGGGGCTAGGCACATACAATACTGCTCTATCACATTAGCAGGGGGGCTATGTACCTAAAGTACTGCTCCATAACATCAGCAATGGGGCTATATACATATAGTACTGCTCCAGAACACCAGCAGGGGGAGCTATACACATACAGTACTGCTCCAGAACACCAGCAGGGGGCGCTATACACATACAGTACTGTTTTATCACACCAGCAGGGAGGGGGCTATGCACATACAGTACTGCTCTATCACACCAGCAGGGGGATCCGTGCACATATAGTAGTGCTTGATCATACCAGCAGGGGTAGCTATGCACATACAGTACTGCTCTATCACACCAGCAGGGGGAGCTACACACATATACTGCTCTATCACACCAGCAGGGGGGCTATGCACATACAGTACTGCTATATCACACCAGCAGGGGAGCTATGCATATACAGTACTGCTCTCTCACACCAGCAGGGGGGTTATACACATACAGTACTGATCTATCACACCAGCAAGGGGAGCTGTACACATACAGTACTGCTCTATCACACACCAGCAGGGGGGGAGGGGGTATACACATACAGTACTGCTCTATCACACCAGCAAGGAGGTTATACAAATAAAGTACTGCTCTATCACACCAGCAGGGGGGTTTATACACATACCGTACTGCTCTATCACACCAGCAGGGGGGCTATGCACATACAGTACTGCTCTATCACACCAGCAGGGGGGGGGTTATACACATACAGTACTGCTCTATCACACCAGCAGGGGGGGCTATGCACATACAGTACTGCTCTATCATACCAGCAGGTGGAGCTGTTCATATACAGTACTGCTCTATCACACCAGCAGGGGTGTTATACACATACAGTACTGCTCTATCACACCAGCAGGAGGAGCTGTACACATACAGTACTGCTCTATCAACCCAGAAGGGGGCTAGGCACATACAGTACTGATCTACCACACCAGCAGGGGGTTTATACACATACAGTACTGCTCTATCACACCAGCAGGGGGGGCTATGCACATACAGTACTGCTCTATCACACCAGCTGGGGGGCTATGCACATACAGTACTGCTCCATCACACGAGCAGGGGGGCTATACACATACAGTACTTCTCTATCACACCAGCAGGGGGGCTAGGCACATACAGTGCTGCTCTATAGCACCAGGGGGGCTGCTCATATACAGTACTGCTCTATCACCCCAGCAGGGGGGGGGGGGTAGGCACATACAGTACTGATCTATCACACCAGCAGGGGGAGCTGTACACATACAGTACTGCTCTATCACACCAGCAGGGGGTTATACAAATACAGTACTGCTCTATCACACCAGCAGGGGGGTTATACACGTTCAGTACTGCTCTATCACACCAGCAGGGGGGTTTATACAAATACAGTACTGCTGTATCACACCAGCAGGGGGGCTATGCACATACAGTACTGCTCTATTACACCAGCAGGGGGGCTATGCACATAAAGTACTGCTCTATAACACCAGCAGGGGGAGCTGTGCACATACAGTACTGCTCTATCACACCAGCATGGGGAGCTGTGCACATACAGTTCTGCTCCATCACACCAGCAGGGGACTGTTCATATACAGTACTGCTCTATCACACCAGCAGGGGGAGCTAGGCACATACAGTTCTACTCCACCACACCAGCAGGAGTGGGTTACACACATACAGTACTGCTCTATCACACCAGCAGTGGGAGCTGTGCACAAATAGTATTGCTCGATCACACCAGCAGGGGGAGCTGTGTACATACACTACTGCTCTATCACACCAGCAGGTAGGTTATACACATACAGTACAGCTCTATCACACCAGCAGGGGGGGTTATACACATACAGTACTGCTCCATCACACCAGCAAGGGGGGGGGGGGGGGTTATACACATACAGTACTGCTCTATAACACCAGCAGGGGGAGATATACAAATACAGTACTACTCCATAACACCAGCAGGGGGGGGCCTATACACATACAGTACTGCTCTAGCACACCAGCAGGGGGGTATGCACATACAGTACTGCTTTAACACACCAGCAGGGGGGCTATACACATACAGTACTGCTCTGTAACACCAGCAGGGGGAGCTGTGCACATATAGTATTGCTTGATCACACCAGCAGAGGGGTTATACACATACAGTACTGCTCTAACACACCAGCAGGGGGGAGGGGTTATACACATACAGCACTGCTTTATCACACCAGCAGGGGGGCTATACACATACAGTACTGCTCTATAACACCAGCAGGGGGATTTGTGCACATATAGTGTTGCTTGATCACACCAGCAGAGGGATTATGCACATACAGTACTGCTCTATCACACCATCAGGGGGGATGTGCATATACAGTACTGCTCTATCACACCAGCAGGGGACATATACACATACAGTACTGCTCTATAACACCAGCAGGTGGAGCTGTGCACAAATAGTACTGCTCTATCACACCAGCAGAGGGGCTATACACAAACAGTACTGCTCTATCACACCAGCAGGGGGGCTATGCACATACAGTACTGCTCTATCACACCAGCAGGGGGGCTATGCACATATAGTACTGCTCTATCACACCAGCAGGTGGGTTATACACATACAGTACTGCTCTGTCACACCAGCAGAGGGGTTATACACATACAGTACTGCTCTATCACACCAGCAGGGGGAGCTGTGCACATACAGTACTGCTCTATCACACTAGCAGGGGGGTTATACACATATTATTATTATTATTATTATCATTTATTTGTATAGCGCAGCCAAATTCCGTAACGCTGGGTACAATGATAGGGGTATACAATGACAAAGATTTGTGATACAATACA